>NW_024883748.1:0-45303 GCF_019059575.1 Amphibalanus amphitrite
CAAACCGATAACCAACCTGGTATTTGGTATTCAATCGTATTGTGTTTGGTATTTTTGTTTGGTATCATAAACCCTCACTAATGTATAAGATTTAATAATCGGTTAAAAAGTTGGTATTTTCCTCAGTTTCCCAAGTGGGTTTGGTTTCGGTATTTTCTCACTGGTTTTGGTTGGTATTTTGGTGTTGGTATCGTGTATTCCGATTTTCCGTAATTGACATCACTAGTCGGGAGAGGTCGGAGACCCCTGGTGCAGGGCGGCCGAAGGCCGCGGACCCGCGTGCGGAAGGGCTTCGTCCCCTGTCAGTTCAAGGCTGGCTAGAAGACCCTCTTTGCAAGACGCGGAATCGATAAGACTTGTGGAGGAAGGGTGATCCATAAACGTAAGGCAAACCGAGTTATGAACGATTCACGTCCGCATAACTGTACAGAGAAGATATAGGTGCATATTATCGGTAACTTAGCAGTACCTACCGGCATTGACATTGCAGGGGCGCACCCAGGATTTTCCAGGGGAGGGGGCCCGGGCTCAAAGGGGCCTCCGTGTTCCGCTTGCCAGGGGGCCTTTTCTCTATCGAGGGGGCCTCCAAATGGCTTACTTTTTGACGGCCTCTGTATGTTTGGTGACGTTCTTAGCGTTATTAGTAAAGCTTAACCCTCACCCTGGCAGGGGGGTCGATGCGACCCCCCCCCCTATATATATTTCAGCGGCATTGATGCATACAATAAACTTCCGCAAGACATTCGCGAAATGGAAATCACCAGATTTAAGACTCGAGTGACTGACTGGCTGCTGCGTGACACTGGTTAGGTGCTGCCGGCGAATGTCAGAGCGGGTGTTGAACAGTTTGTGTGTGTGGTACAATCGCCTATCGTGAGTACCCTGCTGCATTGTAAATGTGTTCATTTTACCTCAGGTGTGTTTTATGTATATCAAGTTTCTATCTTATTGACGCGCGTCTCGGAATAGCCACCATGGATGTGGAAGGGTCGCAAATACATGTCTATGTCTATGTCTATGTCTATGTCTATGCCTAAGGTTTTTCAAAGATAGCGTAAAATTGGCGGCGCGCAACGCCGCTAAATTTGGCACAACCTATGGGGCAACCTTTTTTCATGTGATCTGCAAATTTCAGGTCCGGTCGACCTTGGGTCAGGCCACCATGTCAGAAAAACGGGTACAAGGTTATGGTCAAATTTAATTTTTTATGTACCTGTCCAACGCACAGTTTTGGACTGATTTCCTTCAAACTTTCAGGATGTGCTAAGTTCACCGAGCTGTATAATATGTAGTTCGTTTTTTATGTCACTGACCTGAGGTCAGTTAGGGGTCATTACGTCGTAATGTTAAGCCTATGGGAAAATATTCAAATAACTCCTATTCGGAAAATATAGAGATGTCCGCTTCGTTGTATCCCTTTTGTTCTTTGATACCACAGTACTTAACATAATGTCACTCGGTGTTTCTTTGTTTGGTGTACTTATCTAAGGTTCAGGTCAAATGAGGTCAACTCAGGTCAAATGACGTTTGTGCCGATAACTTGTCACATAATAGAACAGGTTTCAAAATGGTATCATTCTGTTCCTCTTGAACAGCTGAGTCGAATGACATGCAACATTAAGCATTTCAACCATTCCTAAGACTTAAGTTTTACTTAAGTTGTGCACTTAAGTACACTTTAATACCTACACTTTTAAGTACACTTAAGCAAACAAAAAAAGTATATCATTCGACACGCCTTGACGTGCTGAGTTCACTGGTGCTTTTGTTTTGCTCTATTTTAACCCGCGCCGGGCCGGGGGTGTTTGAACACCCCCCCCCCCCGGCGGCTTTTCGCAGCTCCGCGCCGCCGTTTTTAACACACCTGTTTGTGCATCTTTTCCGCACATGCTGTGAAAATTTCAGACCCAGGTCTCTCAAGGTCAGGTCAGAAACAAATTAGAATGTTCGTCATGGCTACACCGACCGCACGATTGCCTTGAAACTTTCAGCGATTGATGAGAGTAACAGCTTGTATCTCGTGTATCCTATAAAAGCGTGTATAAAAACCTATTAAACGTGTATCTCGGAATTTCGATATCGGTGACCTAAGGTCAGGTCAATTTTGCGGCCTCTCTATTATAATTCAATGGGAGAAAATTGAAAGGCGTCTGTTTTGCACGAACGCCATTCTAGACACTCTCAAACATCGGGATGTAGGTAAAATGGACACACTGAACCCGAAAATTGCACCTGTGACCCGGAGTGTGACCCCTCGTTCTGAGATGTCCCCGAGGTCATCTCAGGTCACGAATAGTATCTAACAGTTTTTTGCTAATAACTTCTGATAGAGGCATGATAGAGCGATGAAAACGCCTTAGATGTGTTCGGCTCGACGATGCGGATCGACTGATATGCAACATGACCTTTTCCGGTCAGGTCCTGAGGTCAAATTTTTAAGTTGACTTTTCAAGGTCAACTTATAGTTCATTCGACGCGTTTTGACAAGAGGAACACGATTCTGGCAAAAGTAATGTCGTGGCTTTTTTGAGTCAGAAGTTATTGCCGAAAAACACTGTTCGTAAAAAACGGCTATTTTTGGAGTTTTTGCCCTCTGGAGGCTAAACCGTTGACCTGAGGTCAAATCTGAGGACATATTGGCGAAAGAGCGTCAAAAGAGCTATCGAATGCGCTTTTCCGCGGCGCTGTAGCTCTATCGGTTCCCGAGTTAGCCGTTGGCAGTTTCCAAAATGTTGAAATAGCCAACATTTTACCTTTGGTGACCTCTGGTAACCTGACCTTTGACCTGACCCAAAAAATGACTGAAGTGTTTTCGTACTTATTTTGGACGCTCTTTTGAATGCCGCTTACCGCGTGTCGCTACGTGACCCAGGAGCCGAGTTAGAAGGGGGGTTTTCAGACACCCCCCCCCCCCGGCCCGGCGCGGAAGTCGCGGAGCACCTGCCCGGCGCGGGTTAATTAGATCAAAAGTTATCAGCGAAAACTTTTGACCTGTTTTAGCAAATTTTTTACAATTATACCTCCCAAAAACCCCTAAATATTGACCTAGAGCAACCAAATTTGCACAGGGACGAGGATTTTAAGAGGGCCACCTACCTACCAAATTTGGTATTTCTAGGTGCCATAGGATCCAATCGCGAGGGGGGTCGCATCGACCGCCCCCCCCTCTGCCAGGCCGCGTTATGAAAAATGCCCTGCCAGGGCGAGGCGCTGCCCGGATAGGACCTCTTGTGAAGAGGGGCCTCCTATCCAGAGATGGCCTCTTTCCCAGAGACGGTCTCCTTCCAGAGGGGATCCAGAGAGAGTCCTGCCAGAAGGGGCCTCTTGTGCAGAGGGAGCCTTCCATCAGGAGAGGGCATAAAGGGTCTCGTTCAAGAGGCCAGAGGGGCCTCCTGACTCCTGCCCAGAAAGGGCCCCTGTGCAGAGGAAGCCTCGGGGTCTCCTGCCCATAAAGGAGCTCCTGCCAGATGGGGCCTCCTGGCTCCTGCCTAGATAGGGCCCTCTGTGCAGAAGGGAGCGTCCCATCCAGAAGGGGCCTCCTAAGCATAAAAGGTCCTCTGCCAGAGGGGACTCCTGCCCATAAAGGGTCTCCTGCCAGAGGGGGCCTCCTGGCTCCTGCCCACAAAGGGCCTCCTGTGCAGAGGGAGTCTCGGGGCCTCCTGCCCATATAGGATCTCCTGCCAGAGGGGGCCTCCTGGCTCCTACCCAGATAGGACATTTTGTGCAGAGGGGGCCTCCTGACTGCTGCCAAGATATGTCCTCTTATGCAGAGAGAGACTCCCATCCAGAGAGGGCCTCCTGCCCAGAAAGGGTCTCCTGCAAGTAAAGAGGCCAGAGGGGCCCCCTGACTCCGGCCCAGAAAGGGCCCCTAAGTAGAGGAAACCTCGGGGCCTCCTGCCCAGTATAAGATTTCCTGCCAGAGGGGGCCTCCTGCCCAGTATAAGATTTCCTGCCAGAGGGGGCCTCCTGGCTCCCACCCAGATAGGGCCATCTGTGCAGAAGGGAGCCTCCCATGCAGAAGGGGCCTACTAAGCAGAAAAGGTGTCCTGCCAGAGGGGCCTCCTGCCTATAAAGGCTTTCCTGCCAGAGGGGGCCTCCTGCTCCTGTCCAGAAAGGGCCTCCTGTGAAGAGCGAGCCTCGGGGGCCTCCTGCTCATGAATGATCTCCTGCCAGAGGGGGCCTCTTGATTCCTGCCCAGATAGGGCCTCTTGTGAGAGGTGCCTCAAATCCAGAAGGGGCCTCCTGTGCATAAAAGGTCCCCTGCCAGACGGGGCCTCCTGCCCATCAAGGGTCGCTTACCAGAGGGGGCCTCCTGTGCAGAGGGAGCCTCGGGGGCCTCCTGCCCATGAAGGATCTCCTGCCAGAGGGGGCCTCTTGATTCCTGCCCAGATAGGGCCTCCTGTGAGAAGGTGCCTCACATCCAGAAGGGGCCTCCTGCCCATCAAGGGTCGCCTACCAGAGGGGGCCTCCTGGCCTCTGCCCAGATAGTGCATCTTGTGCAGAATTATAGTAGGTTAGGCAGGAAAGTCAAGTGTAAAAGTACCCTAAGCGGTGCTCAGGGGGCCTCCTAATTATGACCGAGCGGGGGGGGGGGCCCGGGCCCCAAGGCCCCCCCCCTTGGGTGCGCCACTGTTGCATTGTCACGGAGTGAAGACGCGGCAGGAATGCATAAGGACGTAGGAGGGAGGAGAGCTTGACTGGGAAGAGAGAGAGAGAGAGAGAGAGAGAGAGAGAGAGAGAGAGAGAGAGAGAGAGAGAGAGAGAGAGAGAGAGAGAGGGACAGAGAGAGAGAGAGAGAGAGAGAGAGAGAGAGAGAGAGAGAGAGAGAGAGAGAGAGAGAGAGAGGGAGAGAGAGAGAGAGAGAGGAGAAAAGAGTGTCCGGATCGAGAGTTGGCACCCCTCAGCAGTGATACTGGTCCGGAGGGGGGCATCCATATGGTCCAGTTTATATTTGCCACACATCTGCCGCATCATATTGCAGCATATATGATAAAGACCCGATCCGGATCGGTACCTCTCGGTTGGCTTTCGGTTTGGCTACCGTCAGCACATGCTTTTCTAAAACATTTCAATTACATTAGGAATAGCGGACATTGCGTCAATAGAAGAATGTGTTCAAGCTTAAAATATTATGACGTTAGAAAACGCTTTCAAAAGGAGCGCTATATTTTAGAGGAAAAACTGCCGTTCAAGAAACTCAACGTGAGCAGCTCGACAACGCTGTATTGTGGGCAGAGTTGCGATACAGTTTCGTTGAAGCGGGACGACATGGCGGGACGACATTGCGTACACTACAACTGAGGCAGGTAATAGACATAAAACCAAGGCGACCCAGGGCAGAAGCCACACGTACAATTGCAGGCAGTTCACATACGGGTTATAACATAAGCACAGCAGAGCCATAACAACAGACAAATAACCACACATTAACCCGCGCCCTGCTGGGGGGGGGGTGTTTGAACACCCCCCCCTTGTGGTTTTTCGCGAATATCTCAAAAAACGGCGGCGCGGAGCGCCGCCGTTTTTGGTACACCTTATCATACATCAATTCTACACATGTTGTGAAAATTTCAGACCAAGGTCATTCAAGGTCAGGTCACCAGGTCACTTGAAGTGACCTCACCTCATAAAAACTTTCAATGTCTGTCATAGCTACACCGAGTGACCGATCGCTTTGAAACTTTCAGCGATTGCTAAGAGCAATAGCATGTACAAAATGTATATCTCAGAATTTTGATATCGATGACCTAAGGTCAGGTCAATTTTGCGACCTCCCCATTATAAGTCAATGGGAGAAAATTGAAATGTGCCTCTTTTGGATGAAAGACATTATAAACACTCCCAAACACCGAATTACAAGTGGTTTAGACACACTGAACTTGAAAATGGTGTCCGTGACCCTTGTTTCTACCCTGAGGTCATCTTAGGTCACGAATGGTATCTAACAGTTTTTCGCAAATAACTTTTGATAGAGGCATGCTAGAGCGATGAAAACTCCTTAGATGTGTTCAGCTCGACGATACGGATCGACTGATATGCAACATGACCCTTTCCGGTCAGGTCATGACCTTGACCTGAGGTCAAATTTTCAAGTTGACCTTTCAAGGTCAAGTTATAGTTCATTCGATGCGTCTTGACGAGAGGAACACGATGCCGGTAAAAGTAAGCTCGTACAAGGCTTGGGTCAAAAGTTATTGCAGAAAAACTGTTTTCGAAAAAATCGGTTATTTTTGCAGTTTTTGCCCCCTGCAGGCAAAACCGTTGACGTTAGGTCAAATCTGAGGGAATTACTCAGAAAGGGCGTTAATAGGGCTATCGAATGCGCTTTTCCGCGGCGCTGTAGCTCTATTGGTTCCCGAGTTATGCGTTGGCTTCTTGGAAATTTTCGACATTCGACCTGGAAATCGGCGAAATTTTGCCTTCAATGACCTCTGGTGACCTGACCTTTGACCTGACCAAAAAATTGACCGAAGTGATTTCGTCATTATTTTTTACGCTCTTTCGAACGCCGCCTTCCGCGTATCGCTACGTGGCCCAGGAGCCGAGTTACAAGGGGGGGGTGTTCAAACACCCCCCCCCCCCCCAGCAGGGCGTGGAAATCCAGGACCCCCAGCAGGGCGCGGGTTAACCCGCGCCCTGCTGGGGGGGGGTGTTTGAACACCCCCCTTGTGGTTTTTCGCGAATATCTCAAAAACGGCGGCGCGGAGCGCCGCCGTTTTTGGTACACCTTATCATACATCAATTCTACACATGTTGTGAAAATTTCAGACCAAGGTCATTCAAGGTCAGGTCACCAGGTCACTTGAAGTGACCTCACCTCATAAAAACTTTCAATGTCTGTCATAGCTACACCGAGTGACCGATCGCTTTGAAACTTTCAGCGATTGCTAAGAGCAATAGCATGTACAAAATGTATATCTCAGAATTTTGATATCGATGTCCTAAGGTCAGGTCAATTTTGCGACCTCCCCATTATAAGTCAATGGGAGAAAATTGAAATGCGCCTCTTTTGGATGAAAGACATTATACACACTCCCAAACACCGAATTACAAGTGGTTTAGACACACTGAACTTGAAAATGGTGTCCGTGACCCTTGTTTATGCCCTGAGGTCATCTTAGGTCACGAATGGTATCTAACAGTTTTTCGCAAATAACTTTTGATAGAGGCATGCTAGAGCGATGAAAACGCCTTAGATGTGTTCAGTTCGACGATACGGATCGACTGATATGCAACATGACCCTTTCCGGTCAGGTCATGACCTTGACCTGAGGTCAAATTTTCAAGTTGACCTTTCAAGGTCAAGTTATAGTTCATTCGATGCGTCTTGACGAGAGGAACACGATGCCGGTAAAAGTAAGCTCGTTCAAGGCTTGGGTCAAAAGTTATTGCAGAAAAACTGTTTTCGAAAATATCGGCTATTTTGGCAGTTTTTGCCCCCTGCAGGCAAAACCGTTGACCTTAGGTCAAATCTGAGAAAATTAGTCAGAAAGGGCGTTAATAGGGCTATCGAATGCGCTTTTCTGCGGCGCTGTAGCTCTATTGGTTCCCGAGTTATGCGTTGGCTTCTTGGAAATTTTCGACATTCGACCTGGAAATCAGCGAAATTTTGCCTTCAATGACCTCTGGTGACCTGACCTTTGACCTGACCAAAAAATTGACCGAAGTGATTTCGTCATTATTTTTTACGCTCTTTCGAACGCCGCCTTCCGCGTATCGCTACGTGGCCCAGGAGCCGAGTTACAAGGGGGGGGGGTGTTCAAACACCCCCCCCCCCCAGCAGGGCGTGGAAATCCAGGACCCCCAGCAGGGCGCGGGTTAAACGACTAGTCGCGAAAGATAGGTAAGCAATAAGCATAGACATTTCGGCAAAGCAATATTTAATAACGACACATTTCACCAACAGTGTTAACGCATAGCTCTACTGCCTAAACCATACTCAGTGCGGCCCATTGCAGTGCATTAAACATGAACAACAATGCAATGAGTATCCCGTCCGTATTTCAGACTAGATTCCATTGCACACAACCTAAGCATAAATCGCTCCATTTCAGGTCAGCACTGTGTTATACTAAGCACGACAATATTACGAATAGCTCAATGGGAAATAACAGTGTGTAAAATGTTACATTGCGACGCATGTAATCTCGCCAGCTTTAGCTCGAAAGGGGCACACTCAGTTATGCTTTCCTTATTGGCACACCTAGGTCATCAGTCAGCAACACATATTCATATATGGTTGTCCTACACTGAATGTTTCAGCGACGTACATTGAATAATGTCTAATGGACAATGCCCATGCGTCAGAACTAGAGTTGCAAAGTTTTCCCTATGGGCTGCTACCGGCACCGCCCCGCCCCACAAAAATTTTCTGGGATACCGGCATGCTACCACGCCCCAAGCAAAAACACCGCCAAATTACCGGCATACTAAAAAACCTGCATTCTTGATTCTGGCTTACCCCTACATGAGATGCCACATTTTGGCAATTTCAGTTACCGCCCCACCCAGCAGCCACCCATTGTCCAACCAAAACTCCAGCAGCCTGATTTTGGCTGAGTTGGCCCCACAAATACCACAATTTTGAAACTCAATTCCAGTTTACAGCTGTTAAAATATCAACTGTAATCAAAGAGGTATTGCCTACAAAAAGCCTACACACATTCATAAAAAAACAAGGTCAAAAAGAACTTGAATTACTGAAATGTGTTCCTGAAGACTGCACAGTGAGCAGCAATCACATTTACCACAAGCGTTCTTATTTTCCACATTACCCTAAAATGAACTATAGCTAGTCATAAATCACAATATAAAAAAACTACAGATTTGGCCATGTTCCTAACTGAGGAAGCGAGATCAACATCTGCTTTTTCCTATCCGCCATGGCTTGTTGGCTCGTGAGTAAGATACGAATCATGTAAAAATATGTGTTAATAACTCACTTATCCTGAGAAGTCACCAAATAATATGTATAAAAACGATATGATATCCTCTCCCATCTCAAACGCGGGAACAAACACAAGGTTATAAAGGATCGAAACAGATGCGCCATAACAGTTTTTAACCAGCTGATTAAAACACTGCAAAAAAAAGTTTTAGGACTGCAAACCACTGCCTCGTGAATGATTTTTTTTGATAAAAATCATCAAACACGATATCAAAATCCAATGAAATCAACACTGTGAGTGTTATTCACTGCAAGAAGATCCACTTCTCTTGAGTAATTCAACCAAAAGGGCATATGAATAAATATTACGTCATCAGCTTACATCCTTTTTTTTGGGGGACAGAGGATCTTAAAAGTCAATCCTTGGCTGCTTGATCAGCTGATCATATTGCGCCACTTTGTATTCATTTGGTCTGCATGTTGTGTTTTCTTGTAAAGATAAGACAAAATGCCAGTTTAATTCATTTTCATTTCATTTTGGGACCGAAGTTAGGCTCAGGGCTTCCTAACACCTGCCTTTTCAGCTGGATTTTCAGTGTCAAACTCTTTGTAGAGTATCTCAGACCACATCTCGGGACTCAAGGCCAGTTGCCAAACAATGTGTTTTGTGTTGTTTTGATTCTGCCTTTTGCCTAGGGAATGTTGCCATTAACATTAATTTATTTTATTGTATTATACCTATTACCTACCATTAGACTTACTAATTGGTTGTGCTTTTGCAACATGTATGAATATTCTTCCTTTGATAGACCACAGTAGATTCTTGACAATTCTTATTAGAGCCAAACCTGTGAAATGCTGAGGTTCATGTGTACAATTACCCTTAGCAATGGAACTTCTACCACAAAATGTATTTTGCAGTGGCTAAGATTGCTGTTATTACAATTCAATAGCCTCTTAGTGTCCAAAGTTTGAATCATATGCTGATATTTTTTTTGTGCAAAATCAAAAATACCGGCATGCTACCGGCAGGATATGCCAAATACCACGAAAAAACCTGCGGTAGTGAAAAATTACCGGCATGCCGGTAGTGCGGTAGGGAAATTTTGCAACTCTAGTCAGAACTCTGTCTTCCTGTAATTTAAACCATTGTCACCCAATCTCAGGTATGTGATGACTATCAATGACGAATGGTAATCAATGTTATGATAGATAGCCGTAATAGCTGTAAGCTCTACCAAACAAACGAGCCAGCCTGTGCTGAAGGAGCTCCGGCAATTGTGCAGTCCGAATGAACAAACACCAGCATAAGGCTGAAGACGGCGCAATCACAGTGCAGCAGACGAGTCCACGACAGCTCGTTAAAACGGAGTACTAAGAGCCCCGACATCATTCACATGACGCTGCCCGTATGAACACCCAACACCGATGTTCACTGTGGGTGAACGTTGGACGATAATTGTGACAAATGAAGGCTATGACAAAGGCAGAATGGGGATCAACAGAACAAGGCGCTATCACGGTAAACATCGAGCTATGATTCTAATCAACTTTTTCCTCGCGAAGTTACCAAACCGTAAATATTTCTAGAGGGACTAACGTGCTCATGACTAAACTGATGTAACAAATTAAAAACAGCACCATAAAAACACCCGTACTATTTAAAAAACGTTATTAAGTTCACTCGCGTTACGCACAACCCAAAAGGCACTGAATCTAGGCATCAATTGACATCTTCCTTTTGGCACAGAAGTTGTACGTATACATGCCACAAACGTCCATACAAAAATTAGCTACACTTCAGTGTCATATTTCGAAAGCTTTGACACTTTGTTGCCACTTTGATGACAGCATAAATTCATTTCATTGCTGTTTTGCCGACACTAAGCGTCTATGTGCGACACTAAGCGTTTATGTGCCAGACTCAGTATGTGGCAGTTAGGCCAACCCTTCTGCCATCGCGTCTCCTTGCAGTTACTCTGCTGTAGTTCCTCGTTGGTGATAACGTCACATCACCAGTGGTGACGCCCCCATGCTGGTGATGTTGGTGCAGGGGAACCGCAGCAGCTCGCCGCCCTGCGCTGTGATTGGCTGCATCGTGTGGTGACGTAACAACTCGTCTGAAACATGGACCGTGATTGGAGGACATAAACAACTTGTCTCAAACATGGACCGTACGCATACATGGAGTGAAACACGGAATACTGAAACATGAAGGACGACATCAATAAAAGTATTCGGAGCATTTTATTGCTCCAATCAATGGATTTCCTAAAAAACCAAGAAAGCAATATCTGTTGTTATTTCTAATGACAATGGCAGTATTCCTGCATGAGATTACCACTTCAATAAATTACCATGGCTCATGATCAAATTAGGTGATCATGTTGTGCAGCATAAGTTATCCCTCGCCGGACCTATTGGTTTTCTACATACGCGCCGGCCGAGGGGGGGGGGGGGGCGGGTACGACCCCCCTCGCCGTTTCGCCCCTGGTGGAGCTAGCGCGTCGCGGAAAAAACGAGCGTGTGCGCCGTTACGAGACGCAGAGATTGGTACCCGATTTTTAAGGTCCTTGGTCAACCGGTGACCTCTGAGGTCAGGTCAAGTGCCCCAGGGTACGGTTCAGTTTTTGGTGAATAACTTCGCAAAAAACGGCCGCAGAGCCGCGATTTTGGCAGCATCGTGTTCGCCTCGCTCAGGCGCGTCGAATGATATACTTTTTGTTCGGGTCAGGTCAACTTGGGGTGTTGACCTCAGGTCAAGGTCAGGTCAGCACCTTAAGGTCACGAAGTTGGTCGAAAGAGGTCATGTCGCATATCATTCGATTCGGCACGTCTTCCTGAGTCCATTGGTGGCTTCCCCGACTCGCTAGCTCAATTTGATCAAGAGTTATTGACGAAAAACTAATATGACCTTGATGACGTCATAAATGACGTCACGCAAGGTCAACTGTTGAGGACGGCTCGAGCATCATTCATTCTCATTGATTCATTCATTCAATCATGTTTCATTTAGATGCGCACGTCCATCAGAGGACTGCAATGCCAGATTCATGCGCCTCTGCGCGAGGATCAATAAAATCAAGATCAGTGTGACAAAGTGATCATGTAAAAGAAGAGAGAGAAAATTATTGTTCATGGTGGATTTTAGTGTTTTGTAAGATGCCGATTTTTACAATAAACTAATATGATATCGCCATAGAACTAACTCTCCCTGTACAGTACGTACACTGTTGCAGTACGCAACATTGATGAACAATAATTTTTGCGTAATTTGCATTATAATTTGGCGATAATCTTTGCCTTGCTATGGTGTTGCAGTTCGCAATGCCTTCAATAGAGGTAAGATTTTAATTGATTATTGTTCATGCTGAACCAACGGAAACAGTTTTAATTAACGTAAAGTTGATGTAGTAAAAGTGAGTTGCATCATCCGATGGACATGGATACTTCAAGGAGGCCGGTTCCGGCACCGAGACGATCGTTGAGCGCAAGACCGACGCCGACGCCTATGCCGAGATCTAGCAGCTGGCTCACGGTGTCAGCTGCCGATTCGTCATCGTCTCTTCGTAGAAGCTATGAAGAAGAGGAGAAACGACTCGAGCTCCTAGTACAGGAAAGTCAGCTCTCTCTTAAGCGACTGCGGGAGAAGAAGGCCGCGGAATTTGTACATGACATCAATGACAATCATGATTTGTCGATCGCTGGTCCTGATCTATCCCAAATAGAGGACGATGCAAGAAGTCCTCGGCATTCACCGTATGAACGAATGGAATATGGTGACAATGCAAGTTTGCGAATGGGCTCCGGCACCCAGTGCATCTTTCTCAAGGAGACGCCGAAACTCGCATTTACTGTGTTCTGTGGACAGCCGGAAAGGTATCCCTTTTTCCAGCGCCAAGTTGAAGAGGCGAGGAGCAGTGGAAACTTCACGGATCTTCAGATTCTACAGCATCTCCAGGACAAGCTGAAGGGCCCTGCCTTCGATGCCGTTCATGGCACACTCCTCTCAGGCGGCTCCCTGAATGACGTTCTCGAGACGCTGGAGGTCAGATTTGGTAACCGGTTCATCATAACCCAGTCAGTGACAGAGAAGCTCCTGAGCGGGCCGAAAATTCGGAACGGAGACGTGGAAAGTCTGAGTGTGTTTTGCAGCGAAGTCCACAACACTATGTCTGTGCTGCAGGCCATTGGATACCAGGCAGAACTGGATAACTATCGGGCCATATCGTCACTGGCCGAGAAGCTCCCTCCGGAGAGTCAGCTCGCCTGGGGTGGCTATGCCAGGGCGAGAATGGAGTCCGGGAGCCAGCTGACCTGCCAGGTCTTCTATGATTTCCTCTGCAGTCACGTGAGGGACCGGCAGTTCAGTGTTCCCAGAACCAGCAGTGGCGCTACAAAAACCAAACGTCATCCGATATTCGCCACGTCTGATTCCGTAGAGAAGGTGCGCCGGGAAGCCGGTCGGGGAAAACCAAAGGCGCGGAAGGTAGAATGCTACTTCTGCTCTGAAGACCACTGGATCGCAAGTTGTGACCAGTTTAAGCAACTCTCTGTAGCTGACAGGCGTGCCTGGGTGAAAAGGACGAAAGCTTGCGTTTGGTGCCTCAGTACGGGTCACCAGACATCAGCGTGCCGTCGCCAGCGGCCATGCGGCAAGGCTGGTTGCTCAGAGGAGCACCATGTCCTCCTTCACGATGACGTCACAAGACCGGACACCAGCGGAGTTATGTCAGCAGCCTCGCAGCCGTGCCTCGTGCTGATGAAAACTGTGCCGGTCGAACTGAGCGGGCCGGCCGGTAAGAAGCTCTGTCTCGCTTACTTGGACGAAGGGAGCTCTCTTACGCTAATCTCCCAGAAGGTGGCTGAAGAACTTGGACTGCACCAGCGTCCACGCAATCTCACGATGAAGACTTTGACGGGCGTCACGAAGCTTAAGTCGTCACTCATTGACGTGAATATCTCGAACGTAACGACGGGAGATACCTACTCGCTGACAGATGTCTACACGATGACGTCGTTACCTCTCGAAAAGGAAGCGCTCGGAACGGCAAAACTTCGAGAGAGGTACGCTGAAGTGAAAGATCTTCCACACGTTGGCGAAGAACCACAACTCCTGATCGGGATCGACCACGCGGAGCTGATTGCTTCACAGTCACTTCGGCGTCCTTCCAAGAACGGTCCTATTCTGCAGAAGACTAGGCTGGGATGGACACTCACAGGGCGCGTGCTAGACACCGAAGACTCCAGAGCCGCGTGGCAGGTTCATCGGATCGCTCAGGAGAGTCCTTCCCTGGAGAGCTTGGTCAAAGCTAACTGGGAGACAGAAACATTCGGCTGCAAGTATCAGTACGATACCCCTCGCAGCCCAGAGAATCGAAAATCTGAAGAGATTCTCAAATCCCAAGTCTACCACAACGGGGAGCGTTGGGTAGCACCCCTGCTGAGAAGGGATCGAGGTGAAAAGTTTCCTCCGAGCCGTCAAATGGCTGAAAAGAGAGCGTTGGCATTCGAGAGACGCCTGGACAGAGACAAGCTCTCTGGAGACAACCCCACCGGCTTGGCAGATCTGACAGAGGCGAAACTGCAGAAGATGCTGCGTAACGGTCACTTCCGTAAACTGACTGTGGAGGAGGCGTCACGAGAGCCAGACAACACCTGGTACTTACCTCTCATGGCCGTTAGGAACCAGAACAAGCCGAAAAAAGTGCGTCTGGTTCTAGACGCCGCAGCAAAAAGCCACGGAATGAGCTTAAACGATGCATTGATGCAAGGACCTGACCTGATGAACTCGCTGAGTGGCATCCTGCAGCGTTGGCGGGAGAAGGCAGTCGCTGTCACATCGGACGTGGTGGCTATGTTTAGCCAGGTCAGCATGGACGTAAAAGACCGCCCAAGCCTACGTTTCCTATGGCGTGGCTCACGACGCACCGGCGAGTTTGATGTTTATGAGTCCCCAGTGCTCATATTCGGTGCAACATGTTCACCCAGCGTGGCCAACTACTGCTTCAGGCGAACAGTAGAAGACTTTGGAGATGGCGACTCTGTGGTGGCAAGAGCAGCAATGGAAGACACGTATGTTGACGACGTGATCACTGGGACGGACAATGAAGAGGAAGCAGCTACGCTCATCAACAAGCTGACAACAGTCCTCAGTCGGGGAGGCTTTGAGCTGGGTCCTTGGGCTTCCAATTCACACGCAGTTCTCAGCCAACTCCAGCCTGAGCAACGGAGTGATGAGGACATCACGCTCAATGATGAAGAATGTCACCGAGCTCTAGGCGTCGTCTGGAAACCTGGACAGGACATTCTTACATATCGAGCTCATGAGCCGCCAGAATCCCCAACGAAGCGCCTCATTCTGAAGACCGTCATGTCTGTGTATGACCCGATCGGTTTCTTGGCTGGCTGGCATCTTCGAGGTCGGCTGGTGCTTCAACAACTCTGGGATTACAAGCTCGACTGGGATGATGGTATCCCATCTGACATCAACGCAGAGTGGCAGAGGTGGACCCAAGAACTGCGAAGAATCTGTGATGTACAGCTACCCAGGCATGTCTTTCAGGGGCATCTGATCAAGGAGGTGGACTTGCACGGATTTTGCGACGCTAGTGAGAGAGGATTCGCCGCAGTCCTCTTCTACCGGTGGGAAGTAGATGGCGAAGTCCACGTCAGCTTTGTGGGAGCTCGAGCAAAGCTAGCCCCCACCAAAAGACTTTCTATCCCCAGGTTGGAGCTTCAAGCTGCGGTGCTGCTCACTAGAATGATCTCCTGCGTGAAGAAAGAGGCACGAGTGGTGATCAAATCTACTCTGTGCTGGTCAGCAGAGCTGGGCGCGTTCCTCGATTTTCGGTAGTGCGTTAGCGTTCCTGCGTTCCTCCGGCCGCGGTTAGTGCGTTCCTGGAATAGCGTTCCTCATTTTTTTTTCGCTCGGTGCGTTAGCGTTCCTGCGTTCCTGCGTCCCAAACTGTTAAAGGGATTATCAGGGTTTAAAAATTGAAAGGAATCGGCATAAATTTCCAATCAATGAACTCCCCAGACTCTGCCGATTCTAAATATATGCATAAAATGTAAATCGGTACCAAAATTTGCGAGATATAGCCGTTTCAAAATTGACAAAATTGTACTTACTCACGCAAAACAAGTACTTGGGCGGCCAAGTTGGCCCATAATTAAATTGTAAACAAAGAGCAGCCTTGGGAAATTTCGCCAAGGCCGCCGCACCGCACTGTCGATTTCCACAAGACGGGCCTTGTCTGTTTTGTTTTTGTCTGTTGTTTTTAGGGCCTTGCAACAAGATTTCAGTGCTTGGCATTGAATTTGGATATGAACAAATTGAAGATTTGCTTTTCAATAAGACAGCAAGAGTTATCAACATTGCCAAAGTTATTATTTTGATTTGGGTGTGATTTGAATAGCTTGAGCTTGTTTGCTGATCATCAAATCTTGATTAATATCATTTAAATGTCAACAATTTTCAAGGGTAAATTTGAGTGTTTTATTTCAATAAATTGAAATGTAAGTGCATCAGGCACAAGAGCTAAGTTTCAATCTGATTATTTTGTCAAGAGTGGTCAATCTAATGTAACGTCTTGCGAGAAAGCTTACCTAAGTGACTGAAGAAAGCGCTACCTACAGTTTTTCAAGATCTATGTTGATCTGTTTTTTCGAACAACAGGTTGTACAACATGATGTTGTGACATGACCTCTGTGTCCTGTACGTCTCCCCTGCTGCTGCAGCAGAGCCCCGGCTTCAACTATAGTTTGTTATGGGTGGGCTCTCCGTGAACGTCTTGGTGCGTTTCTACATATTGCTGCTGTGAAAGGACGGTACATGAAAAAATATGTAACTTGTATGTTTTTTATTGCCCTGGTACCTACTTAATGTATATTTTTGTTTTTTATGAGTGATAAATGAATATATTTTGAGGAAAATTGAGGCATTTCAGTTTTAGTTTGTGGAACAGAACAGAAGAAGCTGCTGAGTGCGGATCATGCTTCAATTGAGAGAATCATCCTCAGTTATCTACATATAGGCATGCTTTGTAAGCTCCTTGCATTTTGCCAGCTTCTACTTGCTAGTCAAAGTTGTAAGAAGGGTTAGGGAGAACAATTGGTACACATGCCACCATGTGCAATCACCAAACGAATGAACGTGAGGGCCAAGTCCTTCACACAGCATGGATGCTTATAGGTACTGCACTAATGTATAATGTTCATTATGTTCATATTAGCAACTCACCCAAGCAGCCTGCCTTGTGGTATTTCTGAGTTTAAGATTTTGTAAGACTCACACTAATCATAAGGTAAATTATATTGATATGTATGGATGAACAATGTGCAAAGGGGTCGCACGTGCCTGCTCAGTGCTCAGCCATGGATGCACGTGCCTTCTCAACAATGGGCGTGCTTGGAGACATCTCCATGGACGAACAATGTGCAAAGGGGGGGGGGGGGGCGTGCCTCCGCGGCCGCCTGTTGGCTCAGCCGCTGCTGCTGCTTGGCGCCGCTGCTGAGCGCTGCCGGAGACGCCGCTCGCTGCCGAAGCTGCGGGAGCCGGGCCCGCCGCTCATCTGTCAGGACCGCCGACGGCAGTACGCCCGTCTGTCAGGGTCTGTCAGTGCCGGCAGTGGACGCGCGCGGGTGCGGGCCGGGTACGGACGCGCGCGGGTGCGCGCCAGGTACGGGTGCGCGCCGGCTATGGACGCGCGCGCGCTTGCGTGCCGACGATGGGCGCGCGCGCGTGTATGCCGACCATGGCTGCCGCCCGCTGCCGGAGCTGCGGGAGCCGGGCCCGCCGCTCATCTGTCAGGACCGCCGACGGCAGCACGCCCGTCTGTCAGGGTCTGTCAGTGCCGGCAGTGGACGCGCGCGGGTGCGGGCCGGGTACGGACGCGCGCGGGTGCGCGCCGGTACGTGCCGGGTACGAACTCGCTTGGGTGCGCCCCGGCTGTGGACGCGCGCGGGTGCGCGCCGGGTACGGACGCGGCGTGCTCGCCGGGTAAGGACGCGGCGCGCGCTTGCGTGCCGACGATGGGCGCGCGCGCGTGCATGCCGGCCATGGCCGCGCGCGTGCGCCCCAGCCATGGACGCGCGCTAATGCGCGCCGGCGATGGGCACGCACGTGCCTGCTCGGC
The DNA here is from genome assembly GCF_019059575.1 of Amphibalanus amphitrite. Taxonomy (NCBI): domain Eukaryota; kingdom Metazoa; phylum Arthropoda; class Thecostraca; order Balanomorpha; family Balanidae; genus Amphibalanus; species Amphibalanus amphitrite. The sequence continues at coordinate 18,025 of NW_024883748.1, forward strand.
AATGGATGAGCGACGAGCGTGCCTTCTCGGAAATGAGTATACATGCAGAGTTCAGACATTTCATGGATGAACGCTTTCAATATGTTCAATGTGTTGAGACGGATCTGAGTAAACTGGAGAGAAACTAGGATAGTTTTAGTCCTGCTCAACTAGTTCTGCCAATAAGTACAAACACCACCTTGCTGCCAACTGCTTACCAAATACCGCATCTGTTGTACCCTTGCATGATGCATATGTACATACAGAAAAAAATACAGTCTGTTGAAATCTGAAAACATACACTGCTGAGCACTGTGGATGAATCTGTATGAACCCTGTGGCTCAGCGAAACCTTCTGGCCCAGGTTATAATTGACAGTGAATTAGGAATCAATCCTTGCGAAGAGAAAATAGATCATTGTGCTTTAGATGAGCATAATGAAGAAGCGTTCCTGAAGTTGAGTTAGTGACTTTCCATCATCCATGCCAGATGGCCAAAACACACCATTTCAATACTGTCCCAAAAATATATTTCAAAACACTTATTGCATGGCTATACACACCAGCTTACTCAGTCACCACACTCAAACCAAGGCCATATAAGGGTAGTAGTATAGCAGGCGTCACACTTGTTTTTTTGCAACCATGAACGAAGGAAGAGAGGTGCTGTAGGTTAGGTTTGGTTTGGTAAGGTTTGGTGAGAAAGCATCTCTGGGTATAGCGCATCTCCTTGGTTGCAAAAAGAAGTGTGACGCCTGCTTTATGACTACCCATATAAGTAGACTCAAACACAGTCTACTGATACAAACGTCACTGGTCTCAAGTCTGCGCTCAATGCACCAGATGTACACTACTCACAATACGTCAGGACTCAACGTCAGCCACCAATTTTCTACATCAAAATTCACATCATGTTTTCAAAGTAACAATGTATGTTCCACTTCTGTACTTTGTGCTACAAACACAGAATAAATGATATCAGTCAGCAATGCATTGCTCATTGTCAGCCAAAGTCTGCAAAGTCAGTCCGCAGGCTTTGCAAGTAAGTGCAAAGTCTGCGGAGATCAGTTGCTTTACACACCACCAATATCATGCTGCAATGTGCTCAAAACATGCCTATACACCAACAACAAAGCACAACCATGAAGCACCACTGATAACACTTAACCTCAAAGCACACAACATGATAATTTATTTATTTTGAGTACCTACAGAAACAGAATGTCTCAAGGCCACTCGTGCTCACTCCGAAATCTGCCAGTCGCTCAGCCTTGAACATTGACATCATTTCATCTGAAATCTATTTTCTTCACTTGATCAAAGTTGATCTGCGTCATACATCTTACAACGGATGTCTCGAATTATTGGTAACGTTCAGCACTTAGCATTAAAAATGATAGGTAACTTTGATTCAACACTAGTTCCATCCAAGCTTCTTCATTGCTTGAGCTATATCACTTTTAAGTTTAATTACTTGAACTAAGACATTCTTGAATTACACTCGGGATGAGCTTAGTTTGAACGCACACAACACAATTTTTTAATTTGAATTATTTTGATAACCCACAGGATATCTAGAATGAGAAGCTGAGAAGAATGAGAAGAAGGTTGTGTTCGTTGTGTTACGGACCTATGCTATATTTCCCTATTTTGTCTTGGGAAAATATAATAAAGCATGTAATCTATTATATTTTCCCTAGATCCATTATATTTTCCCTAGATCCATTATATTTTCCCTAGAAATATTTAGAAAAGTCTCCGCTAGTGTAAACCCTATGGGCGTTTAGAGATGGACCACCAAGTACTCGCAAGTTTACGCGGCTGGCAGCCGCGAAAACTTTGGAGGCCCACCATTGGAAAATTAGGCAATTTTGAGACGAATGACTTTGGATTGGGGCTTCAGTCACCTTCTTCTACACGTTTCACTGAGTAAGTCCGAAATTTTGGAAAAAAACCCTGATAATACCTTTAACCCGTATTGTATTCTGGCTCTACCAAGCAGCAAATCATACCAAAATCAGTGCAACGCAACACTGTAGCGGACAAAGTAGGCAAATCGCGCCAGTCCAACACTACAGGCGTGTTCTTCACAACCGAAGTCGTGGACAAAGAAATACCGCCGAACCACGCGGCGCGGGCCCAACCAAACACGGGGCGAATCGATCACAGAATACCCAGAATGGCGACGCGGGGCCGAAAAGCAACTCGACATCTCTTTTCCGAATCGAATATCTGAAATACGTTTTAACAATATCATCCGTAGGGTTTTCAACAAAAATACGACCTGCTTAAAAACAATAGTTAAGTTGAAAGATGTATCTAAGAAAAAGTTATCAAATTTCCTTTACACATTTGATGCCTGAAACCGAATCGAATAGTGAACATCACCACTAAATCTAAACAAGCCTTCCTCGATTCGACCGACAAGTGGCGCCTCTACCGGCAAACACACGTACTCGAGATTCAAACATTTGACACAGAGGTCATTGGCAGCAATATGATTTTTCGGATGGTTCCGCAAGAACGCAGGAACGCTTCAAAATTTCGGGTGGTGCGTTCCTCTTACTTGCGTTCCTTTGAAAAACTTTGCGTTCCTGCGTTCTTGCGTTCCTAAAAAGGGCGGTGCGTACGTACGGAAGAACGCAGGAACGCACTAAAGGAACGCACTTGCCCAGCTCTGCTGGTCAGACTCAAAGAATGTTCTTGCGTGGATTCAGTCCAGCAGGCGAAGATATCACGTGTTTGTCAGCAACCGGATAGCTGAGATCCATGACGTCACGAGGCCGGAGGACTGGCGATACGTTCCCACTGCGCTAAACCCAGCGGACGCCGCATCGCGCGGTCAGAGTCTTCATGACCTGAGGCCGGAAAGCAGCTGGGCGCGCGGCCCTGACTTCTTGTGGCTTCCAGAGACAGAGTGGCCTTGTAGCGATCATGTCGAACCTGATGTGATCCTAAAAGATGATCCAGAGACCAAAACAGTACTGGCGACAGTGCCGTCACTCGCCGCCACCACTGCCTCAGTTCTACCCGATCCAGACCGGTTCTCTCGGTGGACAGTGGCTGTGCGCGCTGTAGCGACAATGAGACGCTGGTTGACAAGCCGGCGAGACGGAGAATCAGGCGAATTCTCGGTAGAAGAGTTGACTGAAGCAGAACACTTATGGATGAAGTCAGTTCAGGAAGAACACTACTCGCAAGAGCTGAAGGACTTACGAGCCGAGCTGCCAGCTGATCCGAAGAGCACGATCGCGGGTTTGTCACCGATCCTGGTCAACGGTCTGCTCTGTGTGGACACGAGGATGAAGCATGCTCAATCACTGAGCCCCAGCGCAAAGCAGCCTCCAATACTGGATCGTCGTCACCGGTACGTTCAGCTGCTGATACAACATCTACATGAGCGGATGGGTCATCGGGCTAATGAAGCTGTTCTCGCAGAGCTGAGGCAGCGCTGCTGGATACCGCACGCGCGGTCAGCAATCCGCTCTGTGGTGAAACACTGCCAAGTCTGTAAAAACCGAAAGGCTCAGCCTCAGTCAGCACAGATGGGACAACTGCCGAGGTCACGCGTGACTATGCTGGATGGTCCATTCGCCTCTACTGCGGTAGATTATTTCGGTCCAATCCTTTCAACAAGGGGTAGGTCCACGGTGAAGTTGTGGGGCATTTTCTTCAGATGCATGGCGACAAAGGCGACCCACCTGGAGCTGACAGACAGCCTCGACACAGAGGCGACTCTTATGGCGATCTCAAGATTTCAGGCCAGGCGTGGAAACGTGAGAGAGCTGTGGTCCGATAATGGAACGAATCTTCGAGCCGCAGAAAAAGAACTCAGAAAATGCATTGAAAGCCTAGACCAGAACAGGATGAGAGAAAAGCTAGCAGTGAGCAAGATCACTTGGCACTTTTCTCCCCCCGCTGATCCGGAGGCCGGCGGTGTCTGGGAGAGAGGAATCCGCACGGTGAAGGAAACCCTAAGACTCATCCTAAAGGAGCAGAGGCCGAGATATGAAGTGCTGATGACACTCCTCTGCGAAGTGGAAAAGATCATGAACTCAACGCCCTTGACTCACGTTTCAGTGGACCCAGCAGATGATGACGTTCTGACACCGTTCCATTTTCTCATCGGAAGAGCGACAGCGTCATACCCTGTTGGAACGGAAGAGCAGGACGGCGACTTGAGGAAGAGGTGGCGGTACGCACAAACACTGGCGGACCACTTCTGGCGTCGCTGGATGCGCGAATACTTACCAGCTATAAGCAGGCGATCGAAGTGGCTGAACAGCACGCGGAATGTGGAAATCGGTGATGTGGTCATCGTGGCAGATGAACGCCATCCACGAGGGCTATGGCCGAAAGGCATAGTTGAAGAAGTGATGACGGGTCAAGATGGGGCGGTCCGATCGGCACGGGTACGGACCATGCACGGACATCTCCATCGACCGGTGCGGAAGCTCGTCGTCCTCCCAATTATCTCGAGACAAGGCTCGAGGAGGCCGGGATGTTGAGGACGGCTCGAGCATCATTCATTCTCATTGATTCATTCATTCAATCATGTTTCATTTAGATGCGCACGTCCATCAGAGGACTGCAATGCCAGATTCATGCGCCTCTGCGCGAGGATCAATAAAATCAAGATCAGTGTGACAAAGTGATCATGTAAAAGAAGAGAGAGAAAATTATTGTTCATGGTGGATTTTAGTGTTTTGTAAGATGCCGATTTTTACAATAAACTAATATGATATCGCCATAGAACTAACTCTCCCTGTACAGTACGTACCATCAAACCTTGTAAGGAGTGCATCAAATCACGATTCTGTGTGCTTGAGATAGTTGGAGATCGTTCCCGAAGCCAGAATAGCAGTTTTCATTTTTCCCCATTGACTTATAATGGTGAGGTCACGAAAATGACCTGACCTCATATGACCTTTAGGAAAAATCCGAGATATACAAGTTGTGAGACTCATAATGGATACTAGATCCTGCAAGTTTCATTTCCCTGTGACATCTCCTCTGGCAGTGAGGGCGTTGCGAAGTTGCGACACCTGAAGACCGTGCAGAGGTTCACTTATGACGTCATAGGTCAGTGACCTGACCTGACCCGAAAATGCGGTTGGTTTCAAAAGATCGGGCTTGAATCAAAGGTCAGGTATGCAAAGTTTCAGCTCTCTATCGCCATCGTGTTCGGAGCTATCGCGAAAAAAACCCTATGGGGGGCGGCACCCGCCCCCCCCCCCTCGGCCGGCGAGGGTTATGCTTGAGGAAACGCCTTTGATCATCATAGCATAGCATAGCAAAAATAAATGTGTTTCTTCAGCGAAGACGCCAGCTTCTCAAACTAAACAGTATCATAACATCCGAAGCCAGCGCTCGCTGACGTCCGGCGCTCCTATAGGAGTATATATAGGAGTATATATAAAGTATATAAACTTTCTCCACCGGTTCCTCACCTAGCGTCCTGAAGAGCCTCTCGGGGTTTCCGTAGAACCGGTAGCCCTCCTCGGCGGCCTCCACCAGGAAGTGTTTGCACCTCTTCTGGGACCGGTAGGAGAGGGTGTAGCCGCAGATTCTCTGAGAGCAGCGGACGAGGTAGGCGCCGGGTGGACAGGCCAGGAGGCGGTGTTCGGCCTCCGCGCGTCCTACCAGACCTGCAGGGGAGGGGGGGGGGCAATGAGAGAGAGAGAGAGAGCTGGGAAGACCTGGGAAAAGAGGGGACATGAGAGAAAGGGGATGGGCAGATTTGGGGAGAAGTGAACACACTAGACAAGATGACTGTGCGCAACAACACAAACGAGCAAGCGAATGAATGAACGAATGAAAAAACAACAAAGGAATGATTCACTTATTGAATGAATGTATGAATGCATGAGTGAAAAATAATTTGGGGAATGAAATTAAGAATAAATTAATAAAAAACTTTTATTTTGTAAAGCAGGTGTAGGATCACAAAAGAGGCATTGAAAAACGTGTCCGCGCTATCCGACCGTTTACTGAAATATTTCATCTGATGTCTAGTAGACGATGAGTTGACAGGCCACATATATGTGGTGTCTGACAGACACGGTCCATAGCACGCCGTCATATTACACATAAAAAGCCCTCCAAAACAGCGCACACATGTTTAGCTGTCATATCAGCTCGGACCCCACAACCGGGCGAAATGCTAGCGTCAGCCCTAATCAGTGTAATTACCTGTTTTGTGACGTAACGTGTCATAACGGCTCATCGACCATTCAGCGTCGGATGTGGGGCCACCCATCGACTGGTTATTTAGTATTCATCGAGCTGCTAAATAATTTATTAATTGATATGCGCGAGCTCCGGTAGGCATTTGATTTAGTATTCACCTCAGTTTCAAACACATTTGAGTGTATTCGATGACTTTTTCATTGTAGGATGATCACTTTTCTAACATCATCGCATACTCTGTCCTGTCACAAATATCCCAATGATTACAAATGATCTAATGTAGGACCACACCAGCATTATGGTATGGAGCAGTGACATCACACGGCGCACAATGGGCCGACAGTTGTCGCTGTGTGGTCAAACACAGCTCGATGAGCCTTGTCTCACCGTGCGAAATCGTTCCGGGAAAAATGCTACCTTTCCACAGGCTGACCAGACGGTTCTGGGTTACCGTCACTGCTGTGATTTGATGAGCCAGTAAAGGTACATTTAGCTCAGAGTGAGACATCAAGTTATTGTGGTAGATCCATGGGACTTTGGTTTACGAAAAGGGCATGCCGAATGGCTAAAGTATTAATTGCTACGATTATCTTTTAAATCAAAGGCTAGTAACCTAGAAATTGAATCATATCAGATACAATAAAATATCTATTTGATTTAAGCGTTAGTTTTGCAGTTGCGATACCGTTAAACAAGTATCACACACCTGACAGCAAAGCGCACGACCCATCGTTCGCTGTTTCTAACCACGCCGGCCCAGCGACCTACTCGAGTCGACCACATGTACCACATTACCATAACTCCGAGTCACTGTTCACGAGCGACATGTGTGATCATACAATAACCGGCCGGCCCGGCGTCCGCCCGACCGGACAAAACCTGGTGACGTCACTGGGTATAAAACCTGGTGACGTCACTGGGTAGAAAACCGCGGCAGGAAGCTGCCCGGTTAGCAACAGAAAAACAGCTGACAAAAACGGCATTGAAGCTCGATGGGCAGGTCTGTCATGTTAGACCAACTGTTTGTTATGGTAGACCAGATGTTTGTCAAATGTCCATGTCGCGCCGCGCGCGATCTATTTGCATATTTGTGACGACAAACAGATAAACATGCGGAAACAATGGTTGGTGCGTGTCAGTGACTGGGATGCCTGACGATATGGCGTGAACGCTAGCCTACAGAACGTCAACCGTTTAGTAAATTATTTATATTGTTCGTTGGGAGACATTTTTAACGTGTTGTAGCCAATCGTCTGATAAACATCTGTGCGGAACTTTCCTGATGAGCTGAGTGCTGTCGCCCTCTTACAATGCATTCGTACGGCTTAGTTACATAGCTCGAAATGTGATACAAATCACCATATGAACGTGAACAAATATTTTGCGGCTAGATTACTCATCCTATGAACCCAATCAACTACATTGACAACTATGACATGTCACGTTACACACATATAACCGTGACGATAGGGTATACGCCCCCCCCCTCTCTCCCTCCCTCTCCCTCTCCCTCTCCCTCTCCCTCTCCCTCTCCCTCTCCCCCTCTCTCTCTCTCTCTCTCTCTCTCTCTCTCTCTCTCTCTCTTTCTCTCTCTCTCTCTTTGCTCACCATGGAACCAGGCGGCTGCCCGGCCGGTGAGGGCGTCTACGCCGACCCCTCGCGGCAGCTGCGTCTGCTGGTACCACCGCACGACCTCCTCTCGGGAGAGCGAGCGGCCCCAGTCGCCGGAGACGGAGCTGGGCTCGTCCTCCACACAGCTGAAACGGACAGACTAGTGATGTCAATTACGGAAAATCGTGATACCGATACCAAACCAAATACCAACAATATCCATGGAAAAATACCGAAACCAAACCGACTAGGGAATATGAGGAAAATGCCAACTTTTTACCAATTTCTAAGCCTGTTTTACATTAGTGAGGATTCACAATACCAACAAAATACCAAATGCACTCGCCTTGAAATACCAAATACCAAGTTGGAATCGGTTTGGTATCGGTACCTATACCAAAAAGTTGGTATCCGATTGACATCTCTAGGACAGACGGGGGAGAGCGCCGGAGTGGGGAAGAAGGGTTAGCTTACCAAATAACAATCTATCGAATAGCTCGCACCATGGGCATCATGGTAAAGCGAAAAGGGAATCATACGGTTATAAGTGCCCATGATCAGGGCATCAGGAGAATCATTTTTGTTTTCAGTGCAGGTCGCAGGATTCCGCAAAATATTTGTGCAATATTATGGAAGGCATCTATTGGCCTTTGCTTCTATTGATGTACCTACTGATTGGCTGATTGCTGTATTGCTGATTGCTGGACACAAAGATGGCTGATTTCAACTATTCTTACACAAAAAAAACGTCATAAAACCATCTGCTGATTATGTAGGCATACCGCAACCGGCTATCCGTTTAGGATTTAAGGACCACACAAGAAAATAAAATAGTTACAACGTCAGGGCTTCCTGCTGTGGCATGTCGGCCCCAACAGAATCCAGTCCAAATGAGTCCACCGCCGATTCTCACCTCGACTGCTCACTGCTGGTCTCGAACAGCTGATTCCAGTCCATGCTGGACACTGAACCGCTGGGCGACAGTGGCGCTGCCCAGTGGCAAGACGGTGCTGCCACCTGCGGGCCGCCCGGCGAACTTCTCACCGAGCCAGGAGAATGCACGTTCTCCCTCTCCGAGGAGTCCCAGGGGGCTGCGGGTCGCGGCTGGGCCGCAGGCAGTGTGGCGCTCTGGCTTTGATAAGAAGTCAGCGTTGGCCGTCGTCCAAAGCCAGTGCCGTAGCGGTGATCCACTAACGTGTTCGCTCGTCGAGAATGACCCGCCCAGGGCGGCTCCTGCGGGGCGTTGTGTTGCCATGGAAACGCTGGCTGTTCGGACGTCTGTCGGGGCTGGTGTCTGGTGTTCCAATCAGCGGACCCTGAGGGGGACTGTCGAGCCTGCCCAACCCCCTCCACCGGCGACTGAGGGGGGCTGGCGGCGGACGGTTGCCATGGAGACGGAGTCGGAGTCTGTGGGGAGGACCTCCAGGAGTCACTCCGCTGGCCGGAACTGCCGGAGTAAGTCGACGTCGGAGACGGCAACATCTGAAAGAGAAACCCACATATCAAAGACCTTCAGTCTTGGACACAGGACAATCATATAGATTCTCGTCATTCAGCGATAAAATTGGTGAGCGCTTAGTGACCTGGGCCTCGTTTCATAACAGGAATTACTTACGGCGTTCCGTCAATTATGCCAGATTTGGCGTATTTGATGCCAATTCGGTTTCATAAAGCCGGAGACCGGAGTAATTCACGCCATCGAAATTACGGAGCTTCATTTACGGCAAATGCTCGAATCCGGACCAATTGATGCCATTTGGGTTTCATAAAGCGACGTAATTAACGCCAAATATTTTATCAAGTTCTTGATATCAGTGGTGTAAACTACGCACAAAAATGTTGCGTGTATTTGAATTAATGTGAAGATTCGAAGCTAATTTTAGATATATTTTATAATGTTGAGCGCGGTGAGGAAGAAAAAAAAAAACAGTCAAAATGAGAAAAAGACACTGCAAATCTTCTGTACCAGTCGCTTTTTGCGGCCGCTATTGGAATTTTGTTTATTCGCCGCGCCGCGCCACTTTCGCAGCTAGACACTTCTGCTTAGCTGGCTTTCTGCTATTTTCAATATATTGATTTAATAAAGGATGGTCATCAATATCAATTTTGTTTTTTCATAAATAATTTTTTAGACTAAAATTCAACATAATTGTTTTATAATTTCTCGTAAAAAAATAGTGTTGACACGAAATTGTAATTTGTAGGACGCTTGATAAATTACGGCAACTACGCAAATGTGCTTAGTTACGGAGGTTTAAACAATTCCAGTTGTGGCTTTGTGAAACCGCGTCATTTGTGCTCCGTAGTTTGAAAGGGTGTGAATTACGAAAAGGTGTAAGTTACGGCAGAGTTTTATGAAACGAGGCCCAGGTCCAACGTATTTCAACATTTTGTGACCACATATTTCTATTCACGTACGCACTTTACAAAAAGTGTTTCCGTTTCACTATAATGCATGTAAAACACGCATCTTCATAGTGATATTAAAACTGACCCTGTCTGTGATATGCCGGTGCCTCTGTCGACTTTCCCGGCCAATTCGGCTGATCTGGCTGTCCACTTGGCAATGCTCCTCAGACTCTGAAAACAGATATAAACATGTCAAACCAATCATGCAAGGTCGTAACTGAGACCGCTCCTCATATTATGTAATCACGCACAGATATGAACACAAACAAAAACTCTCCTCAGACTCTGTAAACAAGTATAGGTAAGTGCATACCTATACCTAAACAGTAAACACCAACATAGGTAAAATGTCGGCCTGATACCGAATTTTAGACAAGGCAAAAAAAAACATGTCAATGCAAGCATAGAGCTACAGACTGCTACCGCTACAAATATGTGGTAGCACAGTTCCGCTCAATCACTTTTTTATGAAAATGCATTCGCATTCGCATTTCCAGCAATGTATTCAATGATCTCGAATGACTCCATTGTAACTTTTAAACGATCAAATCACGACTACCAGCTTTCTCTGAGAACACTTACCTGGATCTCTGTTTCCCCGGTAGTGCGACCCTCCGAGGGCCCTCTCCTGAAGCCCTTTGAGGGCCCTCTGCTGAGTCCCTCCGAGGGCCCTCTGCTGAGTCCCTCCGAGGGCCCTCTGCTGAGTCCCTCCGAGGGCCCTCTCCTGAGGCCCTCTGAGGGCCCTCTCCTGAGTCAGTCCGTGGACCCTCTGCTGCGCCCCGCTCTGGGCCCTGTCCAGGGTCTCTCGGAGACCCCTCTGGCGCCAGTCGGGCCCCGGGGTCTCCGGCTGACCCTCCCAGAGAGCAATCTGCCGGGAGAGGACCTCCTGGGGCTGGAGAGGGCGGGCAGAGTTAGGGAAATAATCTATGCACATTGAAATGATTTGTAAACACTGAAAGAAAACCCTATTAAAAACATGATATATCGCAAGACGCAACCCAATATAAACTCAGTGCACACTGGCAAAACGAAAATAGAGCTTGTTAGCCCCTGACTCCTGCTGTGGGAACCAATTCAAACAATCAGTAAAATGCATATCATTTTCACTAAAAATACAGCCTTTGGCACTCGGCAAAAGTGATGGTGTGTTCCGGGATTAAATCGAGAAAATACATATACAGCAAATGTAGGTACTCGTTTTTTTCGAACAAAACCAATAAAATATTAAAATAAACCATTGAAATATAACAATGCAAAGACACAAAACAAAATCATTGACCATGTAAAGCGGCCGATAGGTAGGTGGGTCCCGCCCCCGTATCAAACGAAACAACCATTGTTTATTTGTTAACCCGCGCCCCGTAGGGCTATCGGAGGGTCCTACCACCCGTAGGGGGAGGGGGTGTTTCGTCTAAATTTACAGGCCGATTTTCAAAATTCAAACGGCGTTCGATAGCGCCACCGGTAAACTATCTTGTGACCAAATTTCATTAAAGGGAGATAATGAGCTTTCTTTTTTCTTAACCCGCGCCCCGTAGGGGGGGCCGAAACGCCCCCCCCCCCCCTGTCCTTTTCGGTCGATATCTCCTAAACGGCTGGAGATATCGCCACCAAACTTTCAGGACCCCTCCGGGCATAATTTTACACATTGTGACCAAAAATTTTACCAGAGGCTATGATAGGTTGGCCACAAATGACGTCAGAGTGACGTCATGTTCTGTCATTTTCGACCGAAAAAAGACCTTCGCGAGAAGACCTGTCAGGACTACAGCTTTGAAGATACAGAAAAATGATCAAGGCATAAAAGGTGTAGAATTGACAGGGCTACAAAACTGCTATCTCGAATTTTTGAAATTTTTGAGTTTTGACCCCCAAAAATCAAAAAAGCATTTTTTTTTGGATATATTCGCCAAAAAATCCAAAAAGTTTTTTGAGTTTCGAAAAAAACCGGAATATATGTGATAGCGCCTACCGTCTTCTATCCACATACCAAATTTCAGATCGATACCTCGTTTTTTGGCCAAGTTATAGCGAAAAAAACTGTTCAAAAATGATGACTTCAAATTTTCAAACTCAATTTTTGGCAATTCTAGAACTCGTAGAGCAGAACGAAGACCACCATTAGACTCCCCGTGACGAGCTGCATCGAATCGATACCCATTTTATGCAAAAATATCAACTTTGAAATTTGACCTAATTTGACCTGACCTTGACCTTCACCAAAACGTGACCTAGGCTGGCCCCAAAGGCTGCCTAACCCACATAATCGCATTTGTCATGTAAAATGGACCATAAAACATGTATCACACGACACATTCATATTGTGACCCCCGGTGACCTGACCTCGCTGTGACCTGACCTGGTATCAGTGACCTCAGATAGCAAAGTATGTGTTTGACGAACAACGTACCATCGATGGTTTTCAATAAATTACCAATTTACTCGCTTTCACAGCACATTTCTTGAATTGCCTGTGAACGGTGAAAATCTGACCTTTGACCTGACCTGTGACGTCATCGGTTTGACCTAGGTCAATGAAATTTGGTCACAAGGTAGTTCCCGGGTGGGGCTATCGAACGCCGTTTGAATTTTGAAAATCGGCCGGTAACTTTCGGAGATCTTAGGGGGGGAGCCGAAACGGCCCCCCCCCCCCCTTACGGGTGGTAGGGTCCGCCGGTAGCCCTACGGGGCGCGGGTTAAATAAAAATTACTCGACATCTATACTATTTCTACTGTAGTTTCTATAAAATATGAAAATTTCCTAGCACATTTTCGTATGTGAAAAAGGTCTTTATTTTTGCAAAAAAAGAAGCAGTACTTGCAGTACTTGTAACACCTGCACCCAAATGCGTTGTCCTTCTCTATAAAAAAGTCGCAGTATATGGCGCTTTTGTTTCAAACAGCGACGCTTGGGTTTTTGTTTATGTTATCGCCTTGTCGTTGCTTGGTTGTAAGGATTCTAATTTGAATTAGAGTTAATTCGGTTTAGAATTAATTAGATTCAAATTCGGGGGTACATAGTGCCTACTCTTCTTTGTTTCCAACTATTATTTTGCGCCACAAATGAACGGCATGCGCCAGAAACGCAGCCAAATCTTGTGATTGCGACTACGAAATTCATTATTTTGGCGTCAGAGCCTGAAGCGAAAAATACAAGCATATTTATTTCAAAAAGACTTCAGGTTTGTCGAACGGTGTTATGAGAATTTTGATAACAGTACTGCATAAGTTTTTCAGTGATGCCGCAAAAGTGTTGTATCTATCTTCTTTTTTTTGTGCAGTCGGCGGGACCGATTCAAAATTGAGTCGTTGCTACTAAAATAGCAGCATATGGCGTCAGATGATGAACAGGAAAAATAGTTGCGTAAATTTAGACATAAACCACCCCCAAACCATGAATATCTTTTGAAGGCACTATAGACGACCATTAACTAACTAGATGTGATGAAAATCAAATGTAAGGAATACGCTCATTTTACAAAATTACATGCAAGTACCAAAAAGTGATGTAAGTACTTATTCAACGGTCATTTTCAGCGCTCCCCGCTAACGTGACTTCAAGTTGAGATATTTGCGGCAAGGTACCGAATTGAGCAAAATGGTTTTAATTTACATTATAACTTGTTGTGTTTTGTCAGAAAATGGTCCTAACTCAGATTTTGTGGAAAAAGGTCATTATCTCCCTTTAACCCGCGCGGGGCTGGGGGGGGGTAAATTTTACCCCCCCTCGCGAATTTTTGCGATATCTCAAAAACGGCGGCGCGCAGCGCCGCCAAACTTTCAGTACCTTTTCTTACATCAATTTGACACGTTCCCTGAAAATTTGAGAGAAATCCGTCGGAAAATTTTTGAGAAATTGACGTTTTAGTGACGTCATGTTCGCCATTTTCGCCTCAAAAACGGCAAAAGTTCAAACGCCGCTAACATCTTCATTTTTAAAGGAATCAAGACGTAACAAAAAAGGTTATACGTAATTTTACTTTGTCTATCAAATGGCTATCTCGGTTTTTTGAAAATTTTGGATTTTGGCCTAAATTTTTTCAAAAAACTGACTTTTTTGGCAAAATCATTATAAAATCCAAAATTTTGAGTCTATCAAAAAAAACGGAATATATGTCAGAGAAGTGGTCTATGTGCACCTACATACAAAATTTTAGAAAAATCGGTTCAAAAATGTGGGAGTTATTCAAAATTTTATGACGTCACGACACACAAAATTTTTGAAAAATGACTTTTTTGGAAGTTCTAGACCTCGTACGGAAACAAAAATAGCACCATTCGATTCGCCGTGAAAAACTGCATCAGACAGACACCTTTTTAGGCCTTAACAACCAACTTCAAAATTTGACCTCACTTGACCTGACCTTGACCTGACCTCGACCTGAAATTCATCCAGAGGTGGTCCATATCACTTATTGAGTGTGCCTATTGAATTCTATGAGTAAAATGACCCATAAAACATGTGTCGCACATGCCCTTTTCTATATTTTGTTTTTTGGTGACCTGACCTGACCTGACCTGACCTTGACCTTGACCTCTGAATGATATTGTATGCAACGAATATTGTCTTGGTAGCCGAAGAACACGTTTTGGGCGATCAGTCTCAGTCCATGACTCCATTCTTCGGCAACTACGGTGCAAGGCCGATACTGTAGAAACTTGCAATTTGTACCCTTGACCTGACCTTGACCTTGACCTCAAACTTTAAATTAAGTACATGTTTTTAGTAGTTCGTGATGAGAGCTTTCGATTGGCGTTTGAATTTTCCAAATCGGACCATTAGTTCGGGAGATAACAGGGGGGGTAAAATTTACCCCCCCCAGCCCCGCGCGTTCGGCTGGAGACCCCAGCCCCGCGCGGGTTAACCTAGGCCAAACCGATGACGTAACAGGTCAGGTCAAAGGTCGGATTCTCACTGTTCACAGACATTTCAAGAAATGTGCTGTGAAATCGAGTAAATTGGTTAACCCGCGCACCGACGGGGCGGGGCGGATATCCGCCCCCCTGAGGTTTTTCGCGGATAGCGGGAAAACCGCGGCGCGTAGCGCCGCAAAATTTTGTATGACTATTCTCTCATCAAGTTTACACATGGTGTGCAAGTTTGAACCTTTTAACTTTAAAGGTCAGGTCACCAGGTCACTTTGAATGACCCAACCTCAAGTCACTTTTTTGCAACTTTGTCACCGTGCCAGAGCTACAGTAGATGTCGGAGGCCTTTGAAAGTCGCAAGATGTTATTAGGTCATTTGTAGCTACAATTTGCTTATCTCGGAATTTTGATGTCGGTGACCTAAGGTCAGGTCAATTTCGCGACCTCCCCATTATAAGTCATTGGGGGAAAAATCAACTCCCTGTTTTTACCCCTAAAACGGGTCGGAATGGCCCCATATACCATACATGACTTCATATACGATCGACCTTCACTGCCTTGAGGTCTGTTTTGCTGTTGGGCAGCTGTAAGGTCATGTGACGTCATCAAAGGTCACCAGCGGTTTTTCCCAATAACTCCGTACAGGAACAAGATACAGCCGCGCGGATGGTCTCATTGTGTTCAGCTCGTCAAGACGCATCGAATGATAGGTATACATGATGACCTCGAGGTCACGTGACCTGAGGTCAACCTTTGACCTTGACCTTTCGAAGTCAACATATAGGGGAGAGTGGGGAAAGATGCCCAGGGTTTTACTATGTCATATATTATTCGAAAATGACGATTGGAAAGCAAAAACTTGGAGTTTCAACGGAAGCCGACATCATTTTTCTCAAAAAAATATCACACTTTTGTGCCTGAAATATGATAACTGTTTTTGCTATTAAGCATTTTCCTGAAGATGTGAAAGGGGGCGTCTTACCCCACAGGGTGGGAAAGACGCCCCCTGGCGTTGGGTAAGATGCCCCTGCACTAAAAAGTGACATAAATGGGCACGTGAATCGCCTGAACGAATCAGTAGTCCCTTCGAGCCTGCAGTAGACACCAAACGTCATCGTAAGGGCCCTCAAAAGTGGTCGTAAGGGGCTTCAGTGGTCATCGTTAGGGTTATCATAGTCCAGCGCGGCCAAACAAGCCTCCGTGGTGGCGTTCGGAGACCACTGTGGGGCCCTTATAGGTCTTCATGATGCTTGAGGGCCCTCGATCCCATCGTGATGACCTCAGATGCCAGCGCGGTCCGTGAAGCCAACGTGGGAGCCCTCAAAGGATGTCGTGAGGGGCCCTGGAGCCAATAATGGGGCCCACAGAGGCCGTCGTGAGGGCTCTCAGAGTCAGATGCCGCCCAAAAAGTCGCTGTGTTGGCCGAGAGACCGCAAGAGAGACCGGCATGGGGAGCACCCGACCGTACTGGACTCTCAATAGTCCCAGATCGGCTTTTGTCTCTCATCACAAGCATGTAATAAATGATTTGACGGGCTGCTTGAAGGACAGCCTACGGATTTAGGGGGGCGTCTTTCCCCATCAGGACAGGGGGCATCTTACCCCAAGGTACCGAAGTAACATTAAATCAGTACAATTGGGTAGCCATAAAACTACACCCTGAAACAAACTGCTTGGGACACAGTACACGCATGTTAACCCTAGAACGCCTAGGGGGGGGGGGGGTTGTATCACCCCCCCCCCTGAGGTTTTTTCGAAGTGCACGCTAAACGGCTTGTCGTAGCGGGCTGAAATTTTCAATACCCTCTGGGGCAACCTTTGCGCATCTTTTGCCGAAAAAAAATTGATCGGGTCATGTCAGGTCACGGAGTTATGACGTCAGAAGAGGTACAGCCTCCGGCCGGATTTTCACAAACTGAGTGCCAACGCCCGAGGTTTCCTGCCGGTGGTACGGACATCGGTTGATGGATCGTGATGAAACTTCCCATGCATGTTGGGGCAAGTATTGGCTATCATATGGTATAAGAAATTTGACCGGGTCAGGTCAGGTCACGGAGATATGACGTCACAAGAGGAACAGCGTCCGGTACTATTTTTGAAAAGCGCCCGAACCACTATTTTGCTAATTCTTGTCACCTCAATGGGAATATGCAGCAATATTAGCTTCTATAGGGAGCAAATGGACCTCCCAAATCCAAAAATACAATCAGATTTCAAAAAATTAAATTTTGATTTTTCGAATTTCTGCCGCCGACTGTGACCTTGCCGACTTCCGGCGCTCCCAACGCGCCATTTTTAGAGCTAGGGAAACGAAATACATACCAAACGATAGAGAATTGATCAAGGAACACGATAGTGAAGGTTTCAAGTCGATATCTCCAACCGTTTTGCTGCAATCGCCGCCGAAAGTTGAAAAAAGTATATTTTTCCGAAAATTTGACCTTTGACCGGTCAAAAGTAGGTCAAATGTTGACCTAGGACCAAAAAATATACCACCAATCGCGAGATCTCGTTGAGAGCAATCCGTTGGTTTTTTCCGCTAAGCTCTACGACCTTCCGTTTCGAAACGCCAGGGGGGGGTCGTAACAACCCCCCCCCCCTGGTCGTTCGTGTTATGAGAAATGGCCTGGTCGTGCGAGGGTTTTAATGTATCACGACTATAGCAAGGGACGCAAAAATTATCTACCCTCTTTGATATTTAAATTGTTTGGACACCAAAATATTTTTCAAAGCAGCAAATAAAAAACATGCATTCACCATCCAGCCGTTGCCCAACTGAGCTTCGCAAATTTTTGTGCAGTTAACACGCGCAGTGGAAGGGTTGCGAGTACTACGCCCAGTGGAAGGGGGGGGCGGATGTCGCCCCCCCTAAGATCTCAGCTCCCACTGGAGCTAGAAAGACGAAATTTGGAGGGTAGGTGGGGGCCATGGGGAACTCTGTTGTGTGTGAATTTCATGACCCTAGATCAATATCTTCAAGGTCAAATGAGGTCAGATGTGGTCAAATCTGCCATATTAGCGACTTTTTTGCGTTTACACGCCGATAACTCAAAAAGTTACCGGCCGATTTTTTAAAATCTTTCACTATACGAAAGAGCAAACATTTGTGAGTATGTATAGTGAATTTATAGATAATCCAACAATAAATATGGCAGTTAGAAACCTGCGAAGGGTAAGATGTCGCCGGCTGAAGCGGCATCGGCCGACGCGGGAAACGCGGCAATCACAATTTTGTGTTTACACACTCATAACTCAAGTTGTTACCGGCTGATTTTCAAAATTCTTTGACCATATGATTGCCTGTACATTTATCAGTCTTCTCACCGAATTTGACGCGAATCTAATATAATCAGCGGTAAGGAGCGCGATGTAAAGACGGAACCGTCCCGCCCCGGCACAGTCTACAATTCAGGCGGCGCGTAACGGCTAGTTAACGCCGGCCGCCGCGCCGCCGCGCCGCCGCGGCGGCAGGATGTTTGACTTTACACCGCTATTACTAGAAAAGTTGTGAACCGATTTTCTTACTTCTTGCACGAGAAGATCCGTAGTTAAATTCTGGACAGGTAGCCGAAATTTCACATTGATATTATGCTTGCGGCGCGAGTTATTGGCGAAAAACAGGAGGGGTGGGCGAAATCCGCCCCCCCCCCCCTTCCACTGCGCGTGTTAACAAGGCAGGCTTCCGCTTTACGCTAAGAACATTAATTTCCGGGTTCGATTCTTTGTTTCGTTGCTAGAGGGGGTGGGGCGTCTTTCCCACCCTGGGCATCTTACCCCACTCTCCCCTATATCATTCGATGCGGATTGACGAGAGGATCACGATGATGCCCTTAGTTTGTTCCTATCTTGACTAATTCGAAAGTTATTCGAGAAAAACTCTCTCCATATCTAGCGCCGCCATTTTGACTTTTTCGACCCCTGTGACGTCATCTTTGACCTGACCTGAAAATGACCTTTGTAAAAATTGTAGACCTTGTCCGTGCGTATCCGATGCCGTTTACCGCTTGTCGCTATCTTGCTTCGTTCTCGAGATCTCAGGGGGGGCGGTCATCCGCCCCCCCCCCCCCGTCGCGTCGGTGCGAAGTTGGCGCAGACCCCCGTCGGTGCGCGGGTTAAGTTATTGAAAACCATCGATGATACATTGTTCGTCAAACACATACTTCGCTATCTGAGGTCACTGATACCAGGTCAGGTCACAGATGTCAGGTCACTGGGGTCACAATATGAAAGTGTCGTGTGATACATGTTTTATGGTCCATTTTACATGCCAAATGCGATTATGTGGGTCAGGCAGCCTTTGGGGCCAGCTTAAGTTACGTTTTGGTGAAGGTCAGGTCAAGGTCAGGTCAAATTAGGTCGAATTTCAAAGTTGATAGTTTTGCATAAAATGGGTATCGATTCGATGCAGCTCGTCACGGGGAGTCCAATGGCGGTCTTTTTTTGCCGTACGTGGTATAGAATTGCCAAAAAATGAGTTTGAAATTTTACGTCATCATTTTTGAACAGTTTTCTTCGCTATAACGTGGCCAAAAAAGAGATGTCGATCTCAAATTTTGTATGTAGATAGAATACGGTAGGTACTATCATATATATTCCGTTTTTTTACGAAACTCAAAAAAAAACTTTATGGGTTTTTTTGGGCAAAATATAAACAAAATACTTTTTTTTATTTTTTAGGGGTCAAAACTCAAGAATTTCAAAAATAAGAGAAAACAGTTTTGTAGCCCTGTTAATTCTACATCATTTATTTACGGGTCATTTTTTGTATCTTCAAAGCTGTTAGGCCTGACAGCTCTCTTCGCGAAGCTCTTTTTCGGTCAAAAATGGCAGAACATGACGTCATTCTGACGTCATTTGTGGCCGACCTATCATAGCCTCTGGAACAAGTTTTAATCACAATGTGTAAAATTGAAGCCCGGAGGGGCCCTGAAAGTTTGGTGGCGATATCTGCAGCCCTTTAGGAGATATCGACGGAAAAGGACAGGGAGGGAGGCCGTTTCGGCTCCTCCCCGACGGGGCACGGGTTAACTCTAGTTTTGATAAAGCATCTTGGTTTGTTAAAAAAGAAAAAAAAAATCAAAATCATCTACCACATTTGAGACACCCGAATCGATTCAGGATTAGGCGCGGATTTGGTGTTAGTTAGTTAGTAGGTGTGCTGCCGCCGAGAAGTGGCTCAAAGACTCCCATATTGTTCTAGACAGGAGGGAAGAAAGCATGCAAAATAATCGCTTGGCTTTGGTAATAAGAGCAAGTGATATGGTGAAACATAGAAAGAATGCGCAAGCAACAAGGTTATGCAAATTGGAAAACCATCACGTCTTCCCGAGAAAATATTCATGTTTTTATAGAAAAAATAATAGATTTCTCAAATTTAAATGCTACCAAATCATTTAAAATGTTCGTTCCTTTCATACCTATTGCAAAGTGTGAATAACGGGTGTGAAGAAAACTGAGAGAAAGAGAGAGAGAGAGAGAGAGAGAGAGAGAGAGAGAGAGAGAGAGAGAGAGAGAGAGAGAGAGAGAGAGAGAGAGAGAGAGAGAGAGAGAGAGAGAGAGAGAGAGAGAGAGAGAGAGAGAGAGAGAGAGAGAGAGAGAGAGAGAGAGAGAGAGAGAGGAGAGAGAGAGAGAGAGAGAGAGAGAGAGAGAGAGAGAGAGAGAGGGCACAGGAGTGGATAGGTCGGCTTACATGTCTGTTATCGGGCGCACCCAGAAGCCAGTCGCCGATCACCAAGCGGGTCCAGTTAGAACTAGTGTTTTCCGCCGCCGTCCATAGATGGCGGGCGTCGTGCTGCAGCGGTCGCAGCACTCCATAGGGCCGCAGTTCCTAAAACCGGATGGCCAATCGTTATTATGGATTGGGGTTTTGTCCCAATTTTGGTTCGAATACAAGGCTACTTGACCAACTTGAGGCAGTTGAAAATCACAAGGGCAGAGCTCAAAGACATGCACATTGTAGCAGCACAATCCTACCCATAAATTTGGTTGGTGTGGTTGGTAGGTATGGTTTCGGACCGCCAAGTCTGGCTAAAGTCCGGCTCCCTGCCACAGCGTGCTACGGCCAGGTCCGGCTGCCTTGTCGCTGCTCTGGCCTACTGTGGCTGAAGTATGGTTGAGGTACGGCACGGCTGATGCGACATACCTAACTCCGGCTGTGGTGCAATCTGGGATCTCGTGTTCTGGCAGTCGATATCTGGACCATGCCCGTAGTTCGGCCAGAGAAGGTGCCGGAGCTGACCAGATTAAAACCAATTACGGCCTACAACAATTTTGTTGGCCGATGTCGTGCAGCTTTTTTAACGTTCTCTTCAGCACTGCGTTATTCAGGTGGATAGGGCTATTGTTACCGACGTGACAATTTGGTTTTGCGAGAAGTCATTTTTCATGATTATTGAAATGTTGAGTGGTCAACTGCTATCTATAAGTAGGTAATACAAAAGAATATAATCTCCGTATTTAATGCGAGTTAACGACGATATGCTCATAACAAGATAAAAAAACGACTTTTTATTTGTTTAATCAAATGATATTGTAATTTGTAACAATCTTATCTTTTTGCAAAAGCATTATCAATCTAAAACTCAGTATGCTCTGCTTTGCCCCAAGTAATCATAAATTTATAAGCAGCACAATGAAGCCGTAGAAAAGCAAGCACCCAGTTTGAAGGCTAAGAAGCAGGTTGGCGGGTGCCATTTTAGCAGGACATAAAGGCAGTGGTGCTAGATGATTAGCTGAGTCCTCGCTGCTTACCTGGGCTCCCTGAGCGCCCTCCGCTCTGTCCCGCTCCTCCGCTCTGTCCAAGCTCCTGCTCCTGCTCCTGCCGAACGTCTCCAGTTCCGCGCCATCACAGCTGCGACGGCGCCAGTCGCCGCTAGAACCGCCACCTGCCGGCGACACCTCGAAACTCCGGTTCAGCTCCGGCCGCTGCGTGGCGCTACTTGTTTCCGGGCGCGCGGTACTCTTTTGGACAGAGTTCTGCAGGGAAGCCATGGCTTCCTCGACGGATTTCAGGCAGATCTCGAGTTCGTCGTCTAGAGGGTTCGGTGAACTGCGGCCCGAGTCGTTATCCTCGCGGCCCGAGTCGTTATCCTCGCCGCGACACCAGCCCGGGTCCGATTTGGAGGGCGACGACGGAGGAAGGTAGCCCCCTGGCGGCGGAGACATGAAACTCTGCTGGAACGAGGCCCGCCTCTGCCCGCTTCCCTGGCGGGAGTCGAAAGCTCTGCTAGTATCGTTAGAATGCGGAGCTGGGGAGGTTCGGTACAGTGGTGGCTCGGATCTACCAGACAAGGAGCTCTCTGATCGCTTCACCGACATATCTATCTGCGCAAACGTTTCATTATGGGTAGGGTTATGTCGTACGTGCGCTCCGCCCCTGCTAGTGGCTGCTGCCGTCTTCATCTCGCTGTACACCCTGGTGCGCTCGTAGCTGTCGCCTCTCTGTTGTGTCACGGGCGGGGAGCCTGGTTTGTCGGTTTCCTCGGCCTCGCGGCGGAGCCAGTCGGCCTCCCGGCGGAGCCAGTCGGCCTCCTCGTCCCAGACTCGACCCGCCCGCCGCGCCAGATCGCCCGCGCGACTCGACTCCCGCAGAGACCGGCTCGACTCCCGCAGAGACCGGCTCGACTCCCGCAGAGAGACGTCCCGGCGCAGACCGGCCACAGGCGGCGACGTGTTCTCCGCGGGGCGCCTCCAGTCAGCGGCCAGCTGCTGCTGCTGCTGCTGCGCCTGCTGACGCTCCTGCTGGAGCTGCTGCTGCTGTTGACGCAGCTCGCGCTCGCGCCGCGCCTGCTGGTCCTGCTGCGTTTGGCGCCACTGCTGCTGGTGCTGGTTGCGAAGCTCGCGTTGCAGCTGCTCCTGAAGCTCTTGCTGACGCTGCTCTTCTTCTTGTTCACGTTGACGACGGAGTTGCTCCAATCTCTCTTTCTCTTCCTCTTCTTTCTGCCTCAGCAGCCTTTGTTCTTCTTCCTCTTTCTGCTTCCTCATTCTCTGCTCTTCTTCCTCCCTTTCCGTTCTCTTTCTAAGTTCATCTTCCTCCTGTTTTCGTCTAATTTCCTCTTCTTGTCGTTTGAGATACGCTTCATGTTCCCTTTTTCGCCTTTCTTCCTCTTGCCTCTGGAGGTATTGTTGATATTGAAGTCTACGTTCCTCTTCTTCTCGTTCTATCTGTTGTCTTCGTCTTTCATCTTCTTGCTTTTGCAGCAGTCGTTGATGTTCTTGCTTCTGTCTTTCCTCATCTTCTTGCTGCCTTATTCGTTCTTGTTCATGCCAATGCCTTTCCTCCTCTTGCTTCTGTAACCATTCCTGCTGGTCATATCTTCTCCTTTCGTGCTCTCGTTGTTCAACTACTTGCTGTTCCTCGTACAGTCGCCTCTCATTATATCGCTTCCCCAAGAATACCTGTTCCTGGCGTTGTGAACTATCTACGCTTCTCTCTTGTTCAACTGCGTGGTGCTCCCGCCGCGGTTGCTGCTCCTCTTCCGCCTGCTGTCGTCGCTGCTGCTCCAGATACTCCAGCTCCTGTCGCTGCCTCTCCAGCTCCTGTCGCTGCCTGGCCAGCCTCTCATGAGGCTGACACTCTCCCTGTGGAAGAATTGGCCGCTGGGCAGCAGCGTCTGTGTCAGGCCGCCGGCGCAGGGTGTCAGTGTACTGACTGCGCAGGGTGTCCCTGTACTGACTGCGCAGGGTGTCCCTGTACTGACTGCGCAGGGTGTCCGTGTTCTGACTGCGCAGGGTGTCCGTGTACTGACTGCGCAGGGTGTCCCCGTACCGACTGCGCAGTCCGGGAGACCCATCTACCTCTTCGTCAGGAATTCCAGACGCCACAGCTTCCAGCAGTCGACTCCAAGTGTCGTCTGATTCCAGCAGAGGGTCTCCTTCTGTCTGGGTGGCCTCTGACGTCACCAGTCGCCTCGTGACGTCACCACCGCCGGGTGACGTCATTTGAGCCTGTCGAGGCGACATATTCCAGAAGTCCTCCTCACGGGGGTGGGTAAAGTCCAGGTCAGTTGGCGGTAGCGACAGGGTCGGCGCGATACTAGCGACATCTCTTGCCGACTGGAAGAAGCCCTGGTTCGCCTGGGATACCACCCTGGCGACCTGCTGCTCGGTGTTTGCGAGAGACCTGTATAGAGCAGCTGGACGGTCCCCTGGTCGGCTCGGCACCTGCGGAAGTGACGTCATGGGATCACGATCCCCCGGTTTCGCGGGCAGAGGAGGTGGGAGTTTTGGCGCCGAGCTGGGGATCTGCACAGCGCCAGACGTCGTGGACGAGGCAGGGGCAGGACTGTGGCTGGAGAGGGACTGGGGGGACGTCGCGTTTCTCGCCTGCCACTCCGGCGAGGTGTTGTCGTAGTACTCAGGCTCAGGTTGGAGTCTGTTCTGCTGGGGAGTGGTAACTCTGCCTGCAAGATTAGCAGCTAGAGATCTCTCCGTTGAGAGCTGAAATGGAGGAGAGGCAGCCGGTCGGCTGTCACTGACATGCTGTTGGCTGTCACTGACTTGCTGTTTGGGCCACCAGTCCGGCATCGCGGTCTCTTGTGATGACTGGTTTTGATTGGTGGGTAAATTGCTGACGTAGGACGTGGTGGGCGGAGCTGGACCTCGGTGGATGACTGTTGCTGGTGTGGGCTGGCGAGTATATACGCCTGCTATTGGTGGAGGCGAGGTTACCCTGCGCGGGTCGTGACTTCCCATTGGTGGAGCCGGCCGGCTCTGCACGCTGATTGGTGCAGGAGGTGACACGATCTCCCGATGCCCGTTGCCCTCGGGTGGGGGTGACGACACCCGCGGAGAAGTGCCACCGTTAGGGTAGAACACCCCTTTCGCCACAGGAGCACCTCCTGTCAGCGCCGGCGACGAGAGACCAGGGTCAGCTGATGTCAAGGTCACGGTCGGTGGCGAGACGACCACGGTCGGCGGCGGTCGCGATGTCGCTAAGGGCGAGTTTCCCACTGTTGAGGCCGGGGAGGGTGCCCTCGGCCACCAGGATGGCATGCCGTCGGCCGTGTCCGCCTCCCCGTCACTAGCGACATCTCTCGGCGCAGAATCAGACTCGAGCTTGAAAGTCACCCGCTTGGGGCCTGCAACAACAGGAAATTGCCTAGGTTATGTGGATCTCGTTAGTTTTTTTATGATATCATTCCTTTTTTACAACACACATGGTTGACCAAGACAAGATGCCACTGCCAAAACATACACTAACGTCAGGCATTTTCCGTGAAAAGAAGAAGCAGAGCTGTTCCAATCATGCCTAGATGAACTCAGCCGTTCAATCAACTGGCAACAGCGGGTCAAAACTGGTTAAATAAAATCGAATCGGTCCATCTTCAGTTCATGAAACCGCACAGCAATGGATAATTCCACTGCAGGCTGGCGCATCAGGTTCCTAGTGAGGCAGCCATAAAACCCATATAAGGAGCCCGAACGATCTGCTCCAGATTTCACACCTTTCCGTGCTTCCATCCTCAGGATACAGAAATCCTCCTCCACGCCGCAACCCCCCTCCGGGCTGGATAGGTAGCTTTATCTCATGCGGGCTGCTCCCTTTGAGCGGCACCGCTGCTCCCGAGGGAGCGCACCCCGTAGCCGGGTGCAGTGAGTGCCTTGGGGCTGGGTGGCCTGTCCTCTGGACGGGCTCAGCCCCGGCGACTCACTAGGGTGCCTGCCCAGACCAATGTCTCCCCCTTTATCCTATCATCCTCCCGGCTCTGAAATGGTCTTGCCAGACCGAAAGGGCCTAACCCAACAAAACAAACAAAATGTTCCAGACATTTGACCGTGACCGGCAGGCAGCCACAGTCGTAAAGACAACTGATATCACACAAATCATCCCAATGTCAGACATAACGCAGCAAACATTTCGATATCTGAACTACCAAATCTGCTCACTGACCTCTGTTATCACCACCGCAATGCGCTTGCTATAGTTCTAAGCGATCTAAAACGTCAACTATGGCGACTCCCTCCCCTCAGTTTTATTCCTATAGCGGCTTTCATACCCTCTGTCCAGATCGCCTTCTTGGGAGCCGGAGAGGGAGGGAGGGGTGGAAGGGAGACCTCAGGAGGGCTGGAAGGAAGGAGGGGAGAGGGAAGGGGAGGGGAAGGGAGGCGAGAGAAGCCGGGGTGGAGAGTAGGAGTGGCCTTAGACGCTCGGTGATAACCCGGGGACAAGTGTGCTGTGGCGAGATGTGTCCTTTACGAGAGATGATGCTGCAATGAGGATATCTGCATAGCACGAGGTAGGAGGGAGAGGGGGAGAGAGAGAGAGAGAGAGAGAGAGAGAGAGAGAGAGAGAGAGAGAGAGAGAACAGAGAGAGAGAGAGAGAGAGAGAGAGAGAGAGAGAGAGAGAGAGAGAGAGAGAGAGAGAGAGAGAGAGAGAGAGAGAGAGAGAGAGAGAGAGGACTCAAATGTTACTCCTCTGTGTGATGTTTACCCACCGGACTTGTTCCTCCTTCGTCCCAGTGTGTTTGTTTGCTCCGTCGGTGACTTCAGGGCCCCGTTTGGGGTTCCCGACCTCAGGTCGCCGTTGGAGGTCATCGCTTCTCTGCACAGGTCAGGTCAGGTCACCGCGGGTCCAGTCACGGTGTCATCGGCCAGCCTCAAACACGCTATACTGGATGAACCAGAACGGGAAACTCTGAAAACACAGAAAATACGTGTCAAACCAAAAGGCCACAACAAACATCGCGGCGGATCATCAGTATGGTCAGTCACTTCATCACAATGCCATGTGTAGAAAACAAGAAAAAACGGGTGGGAATGCCATTAGGCAGCTAACGTGTGCAATGATACATATCCGCCAGGTGCCATTTTACGGACTTCACTCTGCTAAAAAGAGCAATAATGTGCTTATATACAATAAGCACATTATTACTCTTTTACTCTTTTACAGTAAATTAGAGTTCTGCACGGCTGCAATTTTCCACAGCCTAGCCGCCCCGCAGCCGTGGCTCCACAGCCAGAGCCGCCCACAGCCGTGGCAAACTGTGGGCAGCCAGCCGTCAGCCGGCCGTGGATACTTTCAATGAAATGCAACCAAATAGTATATAACTAGGGTGACCCGCGTGCTCCGCAACGCGAAAAGGGATATTTTCGATCGGCGGGTGTTCGGTTGTTCTTGTGTCGGTTGGGTTATCTATCCATTTCGGTCGATTGCTTTTTGACGGCTAAACGTTTTGGTTTGTGGAAAAAATATCCACCGCATCGAGGTGCCCGTGTCTGATA
>NW_024883749.1:0-50810 GCF_019059575.1 Amphibalanus amphitrite
CCCTCAGAGGCCCACCAGTTGACCTGAGATTTTAAACCGTGCATCAATCGCTGCGTCCCCGGTCCCGTAACGGCACACATGCTTGTTTTTCCCGCGAGGCTAGCTCAATTAGGGCGAGGGAGTCGTACCCGCCCACTCTCGCGGCGGGGCGTAGGTATGTAAAAAAAAACTAAGAAGTCTGGTGATGATTGATGCAAGATTCTTACAGATAATGGTAGATGAAGGTAGGGCATCAGTTATTAAAGATAAGTGAAACAAATTTGCAGCCCTCAGTAGCATTGATTTATGCATTAACAGTTATAAAACCATAGGCGGGCGGAACGGGGAGGGCACCGGGTCACCGTGCCCCCTATAATTTTGGCATTTAAACATTAGCCCTATGGGCGTTGCATGGAAAGAATCGGACCGAAAGTCGGCAGTGCCCCCCCCCCCCTATTGAAGGTGTTCCGCCGCTACTGTATAGAACAACTGTAAGCTGCAGGCTCAGCTCTTCAGTTTCTACCTATGCCTGCAACACAATAAAATCAATGGAAGAGTAATAATACATTAATTGCATTTTATTGATGCTATTCAAGTATCATGGTAACTATGTCACCGATGATTCAATTATTTGCACGGTATCATTTACCACCATGCGTCTAAATATTTAGTATCTAAAATAATGCAGTAAAAAGCTGCGCCACGTCTGTCGACAAAATCTGGTGCCAACTCAAGGTCACACGGAAAATGTGGTCACGTGACCAATGTCCGGCAGCTGCCCTAAACTACAAGGCAGCTCTGCATTTTATTTCTGACAAGGTTCTATCTGTGTACAAGAAACGCACGTCAAACAAAACTGACGCTACCGCTAACATTAGACGAGACACACAATGCTTCATGCTGATAAGGAATTGTAATGTCCTATTTGTCGTCCTATTCCTGTAGCATATGTGATTGATCATAAATAAATCATGGTCGTGATCAAGCAGTGTTTTGTGCGCATTGAAATCTAACAAAAAAGCTCTTTTGAGAAGTCATTCATTTTGCATCAACCGCGAAAGTTCAGCCACGAACCACATTTCTCGCGACTCGAGTGGCTTCATTACTAAGTCCTCCTCCTCCTTAGCGGCCCCAGTGAAGAGCCCTCCCCCTCCCTCCCTTTCCTTCCTCCCCAGTGAAACTCCCCGAGTCCCTGGGAAGTTCAGCCGACCTCGCAGACACTTCCTGGTCACTGTCCATACGGTCGTACGGCCATAGGCCTGTCACGCAAAAGTCGACTCAATTGGATGTGCCGTTTGGGTCGCTAATCGATTGTTCCGTCTTCGTCGGTCAGCTCAGCACCATTGGAGGGAACGCTAGCCAGCGGCGGCAGAACAAGAATAATGGATGTCGTTTGGCAGCTGGTGCGGTCGGTGGGCCACCGTC
The DNA here is from genome assembly GCF_019059575.1 of Amphibalanus amphitrite. Classification (NCBI taxonomy): domain Eukaryota; kingdom Metazoa; phylum Arthropoda; class Thecostraca; order Balanomorpha; family Balanidae; genus Amphibalanus; species Amphibalanus amphitrite. The sequence continues at coordinate 1,405 of NW_024883749.1, forward strand.
TCCTCTTTTGCTCTATCGGGTGGACGATCACCGATGGTCGGGGGAGGGGTCAGGAGAGGGGGTCTCTGTCGTCCGCGGTGACCCCATGCGGTGGGGAAGTCCTCCCCCAGGGAACATCGATGAGAGGAGGCCGATGAGGGTGCGCAGAAGAGAGGAAGGAAGATGTCGTTTCTGTGGGGGCGATGGATGTTGCGCTCTCGGCGGTTCGGCCCCGCCTCGCTAGCGGAGAGACGTTAGGATGCGGGGCACGCGGTAGATTCACTAATGACCCGAGGGCGTGCGTTAGGAGCGTGCGTGCTACGCAGAATACGCGCAGATGTTTCTCGCATTGCGTACCGAGTCCAATTTTTACTCTGGCTTGCGTAAAGCATGGACAATGGTCCACCATGCTGATGGAAGTACCACATAAGGTCAGGTACATAGGTACGGTGACTTTCGGTTACAAAATGATCACTGGATAATTAGCACGTGCTACATTGTTCAGTGAATCGTGTGGCACCTAAAAGGATGGCGGAATCGCTTCATTTCCTAACATCATGCAGACCTGAAAAGACAAGCGATAAATGTTTTCATACATTCTACATGAATACAACTTTTATTCATGATTAATATCCCGAGAATAAAGTTTTGTGTTTCCTAGTCAAACCAAACACAGTTTCGCCTCACTGGACCAAGTCGCCAGTAAAGCGAAATTCCCAACGCTCAAGCGCGAACATAGTTTACAAACTTTCTTGATCTAAGCGCCGATTTCCTGCCCAACTTGACACAAATTTGTCCGGGCGCTCGGACGATGTCACGTCCGTTTTTAGTTGCCGTCAATTCGCCGCCCAGTTTAGACATCGACGTGGCTCCACCGCCAGTCTAGCGCTAGTTTCCGCCGGGACAAGCATAAACTCCCGCCCCGAAATGACTTTCTCTCTGGATAACATTCGTCAGTTTGAATCAGGTTCGCTGGTTAACGGACGCGTCGTAACCGGGATACGATCTGTGGGTACGTAGAGGGGTCAATCGGCTCTCTGGAAAACTAGATCCTGTGAATTGGAGATCCGGGTGGTGGCTTGTGAATATCAGTGGTGAGAGACAGCGATGTGGCGTATTAGATTACTTCAGTAAGTTTTTGATTAATTTTATTTGGATGTTTCAGTTGGCTGATAATTTGGACCGGGATAGCAGTGCGGAAGGGCGTGTCATGAATGTAAAATTGTGTAAATTTTCCACTGAAACGTAGCTTCTTAATACAAATATATGTTTATTATGCTACGTTTCCGCAAAGCTTGACTGTCTTACAAACAGAACAAGAACGTAACACATTAGCGCCCAATTGCAATGCATATTACATATCTCATATCTGTATAATCTGTGCACATTATATAGTCCCGTTTCCCCCGTCTCTTTCATCCCAACACACCTACCATCGCAGCGTCGCGCCGGTGCCAGAGCTCTGCACGGGCCCATCTGGGCACGTATTTACAAACGACTCCGATCAGAGCGCTGTCCTCAAAACAAACCTGCGCTTTTGCGCAAGCAAACGCGCCGCCTGGGAGGTCGGCCGCACACAGCGACTCGCATTGTGCCGAACGGAGACCGACGGTAAACTCTTTCTTAGCGGAAATGGTGTAGGGTGGCAGCGGCAGTCGGTGGTGATGGCCTTTGTGACACTAGAACTGAAAAATGCTGAACAGTGTCGGTAAATGCGAAGCGAATTTGGCGCAGAGAAGGGAAAGAGAATATAGTTAGACTCAAGATGGGCTAGATGACGGGAATTAGAGTTACATGTCTTTGTGTGTCGTTTATGCAGCAGAATGAATCTGATATTTTTAGTGACAAGCAGAAATTGTCACAATGTTTCAAGTCACTGTCTTTGACCTCAAATTGGAGCAACGTTTCCCAAAACCATTCCCACGAGTCGCCGTGGGCAAACCAAACAACAACCACAACAAATAACCAGCGGCGTAACATTTATATCCCTGACCATGTTGCGCCATTGCGCTTACTCCGAGTTCAATCACCTCACAGCTGAGGTCTCCACATGTAAAGGCAAGTTCACAGGGCGCACCCAATCCCGCCACCACTAAAATACGTCTCACATGGGCCCTGAAAACGGCAGCACAATTTCGGACAGAACCGTAGCCAGCGCTGGCACTCCATTTCAAACGAAACGAAGTTCGGCCATGCCGTTTTCCTCACCGTTGATCTAATCTGTCTGAAACGAAACGGATACGGAGTTTGTGATGCGAGAACTACGAAATACCGAAGCGAAATTTGCCTATCTGTGTCGTTTATCCTGAATGTCGTTAGGTTTAATGTTTATGGCCGTTATGTGCTCTATGTAAATCAACCAGATTGGGAGGCCTGTGCAAGTTCTTCCCCGCCGCTACCGCGGAAGGAATTTATGAGTCTTCATTTGGCGGAAATGCTCACATTCAACAAATGTTAGTAGACGGGAGAAAGATTTATTCAAAATACATCGCGTTTATATATGATATGAAGCATAAGAACACATAAAACGAGCCATAAACAATAGTCCATATTGTCTTACCGGTAAAGATGCTGCGTACATCTTTACCGGATCAAGAAGTTGCAGCGCATTTAAACAATTTAGTCATAATTAGGTACACGTGTGAAAACAGACCACCATTAGTTGACACCAAGTTCCCATGGTGAGTCACTGCATATGCTCCCTCCTTGAAATATTGGATTAAAATCGGAGGGAAGACTTGTTTATTCGTTACATACCCTGTGCAGTTATCTTCACATTTAATAATAACATATGTGCATAAAGATGAATTAGGTTTAGAAACCGAGCGACGTATTTTCGCGAAAAATAGCTTTTGAAATCTATAAGTACCCTGAAGTCAGCTTTTATTTTAGATCTTGTACGTCAATATATTACGTGATACACTATGCAATGCGCAACATGCACTGAAATGATGCTATATCTCAAACTAAAACGAAAGAACCAATGAAAAGAGAGCTTGAAATATTCTGCTTGACCGCCAAGAGACGCGGCGCAAAATGGCCCTGCCTCAAAGAGTCGCCTGCATAATACAGTGGTTGGCGGTCATGCGATGGACTCCCTAATGTGGTTCATGTTCGGCGACCGCATGCCTTTATGGTGAGGGGTCGCGTGCTCATGGTTTCTAACGGAACTGACGCCTGGAGCAGACGGCTGGCTTCTGGCTTCTGCCTAAATACCCTTCCAGAAATAATACTCAGATATCTAAAATGTCCCCTCAACGTTGATTACATTACATAAAAAAGGAAAGTATTGCCACAAAGACCCTTCCGTGGGCCCATTCACCTGCATTTGTTCGCCAACAGTCGTCGTTTCGGCTCCACTAAAGCGTGCGCCGAGGCCAATACCACTCCTTTGTTGATGACACAGGAGCAGCCGTTCAGGACCAGTGTTTACAGGTGTTTGTAAACGCGCGCCGTGTCTCTGCTCCCAGCCGTACGCCATCGGCACATCAGTCGCGGACAAAGGCCCGCATTGCATTTCGTAGAGTCAGCACAGCGCCGTGAGCTTACTGTCGCTCGGTCCAGCAGAATGGCGATGTTTAGTGGGGTTCACTGGGGCTATGTGCATTGGCAGTGCCAGGCGCTTCCGTAATTCGTCGGATAATAGCATCAATGGCTGGCAGGGCTGTTTGCCTGTCGACAGCTGAAATTGACCCTGAAACGTGCAAACATGAAGCAGAATATTATACGAGAATGGGTTTCATAAAATGATATTTTACTTTACACATCTACATTACTAAGATATTCAATAAATGCTTGTGCATATGAAAACAGAATGCACTCGTTTGTAAATTCAAACCATTTCATAGTTACTGTTCTATCGTTTGCAAATTTCGCATCATTCACGCGTTTTAGCGTTTCTGATTGTGTTTTATACGTCAAATGATTGGGCATTGCAGTAACGGGTTCGTTATTAGCTGACTATAATAATGTCTAACAATAATTTCATACTAGGTTTCATGGTGTAAATGATTTAAAAAAATAAACAAATTAATATCTGATGAAGAACAAACCCCTCATGGATTTCCTAGCCACAATACATTCTCAAGACGAAAAAAAATCTCGTTTGTATGTATTGGCCGTCCGCCTAATAAATGTACATCTGTCGACGTTCCCGCCAATTCTGGTGCGCCGCGCGCCAATAGCGCGCCAATCGTGACATCGCGTGCGTCGCATTTGTCCTTCCCGCGCCACAATACGCACTGCTGCGTGTTAATCGCCGTTCGGCCATACTTGTAGGCTGCCGTGCGACAGGCCAACCGGTGGAGCTCGCCCCACCAGTGCACGTGTATTTGCTTTTGGATGGATTCGTGGAGGAAATAGGCAGTTGTTTAGACGACGGTGGTGTTGGGAGCGCATGTTTTTTAATCCCACCCAGAAATGACAAACAAGCTCCCTGATTGGCCAGTTGCCGGCCAGTTGGACTTCAGCGGTCGCCATGGTGGTATCGGGGACTCGGCCGGCATCGTTAGGTGTTGAATTATGTGTTTCGTTTTGCTAGATATTGCCAATTTGCTTTGATATTTGATAAATAACGTTGGCTCATTCTTTGGTGACCTTGCATACTAATACGACGATATTTTGATACCGATTATTATACATCAAACATCATGAGACAAATGTGGCGATTTCCACACCCTTTTGCAGTGCCCCCTCCCCTTGTGTAGTGAGTTAACAGGCTTGTAAGAACCAAGTGAACCATTTTTTAGTCAAGTGGTCATGATCGTCCCTACATCTGATGGATAATAGTCTTGCGCAAACTTATAAAGTACTGGAGGAAGCAGAAGTTACGATTTTGGAGTACGCAAACTTAATATTAAACAATATCAGGTATTTTGGCTATATAAAGTGAGAAGAAAAGTTCAATTGATCATTTTTATTACAATTGCAATAATGATAATATCATGATAATTGTACTGTCAGGTATTGATAATAGTCATGTCACGTCATGCCACTAACCAGGCTCACAGACACAACACATTTTCATCTTTATGTATCTAGGCATAAGGTATTACAGGCATGTTTTTGCACACCTCTCATGTGCGAGTGGGCATGGCCTCCTTCACAGTTAAGTTTTGGCTGATTGTGCTCAAATTTTGTAAGCACCTACATGTAAAGGGATGTAGATACAGTTAGTCGGGCACTCTTCTCAATTCAGTTTTGTGCAGCACTTCCTGCTTTCACCATGCTGTGCCCACTCTGTTTTACAGTGGACAGCTGCTTCTGTGACACACATTAATCTTGCGTTCATTGAAACACTTAGTTTTGAGTGTTTTGACTCAGTTTTGTTGTAACGTTACCTGTGTTTATATTTGAATAACTTGTTTTGGGCTTCTCATATTTATCTTTTTTTCTTGGCTTAGCAGGTTTAGTGTAAAACAAGTTTTAGCTGACATTTTACATGTTAAGATTACATGAGTGCATACATTTTATAAAAGCTATTTCAAAGTACTGTAGCCATGTGTAACATGCATATGTCTTAGTGAATGACTACTCAGCATGCTGCTTGGTGCTCAATGGTAATAGTTTGATTTGTTTTTGACATCAAGTAAGATTTGATTTTTGTTTCTGAGATTCCAATGTTATTTGTGGCAAATATTTTCCAAAAATTCTCCATCTAAAGCTTCAACTGAATTCTAAAATGCCTGCATTTTCTACCAGAAACATTATCATTGATACCTCCTACAATATTTCATTTTGTCACCAGGTACCTGGACTGGTGAAAAGTGAAAACTGAAATTCATTCATGTCACCATTATCCTATGACCTACCCCTAAATGGAATTGATCTTGTTTCACAAATGAGTTGTACATTGTACAATGTCTATCAGCTGATGTCTATTGTCTATCTCTCTTTCAGCACAGAAGATCCTCAGTCATAGTTAACAAAATGGGAAAAAAATTAGCTGTGTTTTTAAGATTCCAGTGGTGGCCATCAACTGCTCAGGAAAGCAGCCCAGAATCACTTCACAACAGGTATGTTGATGCATGTACATTGTACATTGACATCAATGTCTGAATGCTGAAGAATTGTTGAACAGGGAACACATTTACCTAGCCTCTAAAAACCACAAATCCTACATTACTTACATAAACATTTTTCTATAGAACTTATATTATCTACTTTCATCTGGCTAAGGCTTTTTTTACATTATATTCCCTCTGTTAAACATGAAAATATGATGAGTTATAGACTAGTATAACAAGCTGGTAATTATATCTACCTTGTCAGCTTGGCCAACATCTGCATCATGTCTATCACAAACTATGCTGCTTTCCTGGCATTTGCATTTGTTCCACTCACCAATTGACCACTTCTACCATCTGCTTGCTCTATGCACAGACATTGTCATAGGGTCTGTTCCAGTCGCACTTCCTAACACCTCTTAACTCCTCCAAGATTGCTTCCCTGTTCCAGTGGCAGCTTTCGCCCCTACAAAGCCAAGAAGGGCCCTGCTCCAACCTCCTCTATCTTGCTCTTTGAGGAGTTTAGATGTGTTAGGAAGTGCGACTGGAACAGACCCATAGCAAATTAGTTTCATCTCCCTGAGTTGTACTGTCTTTTTCCAGGTTTCCAAAGGATCATCATTCATCAGCACAGAAGGGTGGGAAAGAGAAGGCTGTTCAAATTCTGAAAAGCCAGAGCTGCAAAGGAGGTCAAAGATGCAGTGCAGTTGGCCCACTCAGTAGAGTTTCACTAGTGGTTCTGATGTGGACTGAAGATTACACGCTAGATTGAAGTGGCCGGTCTGGAGCAAATATAGTTCATCATTCTTGCTGATTGTGGACGAGTAAGAGCCCGCGTTGGCCCCGATCGGCGATCGCTGGCCAAAGCCCACCACCAGTTTGGTGATAGGCGTTGGCTGTGATATGTAGTGTTAAGTGTCGCCTATGTGTGAAAAGGATAAGTTGATAACAAAACCTGTTGCGCCATGTTATTAACCCGCGCCCGGGTGGCCCTCAGCCAACTTGGTGGGGGGGGGGGGAGGTGTATTCGGCCACACCAGGTTATCTTGGAATGTAGCAAAGCTGGAAAGACGCAGTAAAATCAATCTATAGATCGCTATTTTTCTTCAGAATCATACAGGTCATTTTTGATCAGGTCATCGCTGAGGTCACTGGAGGTCACCAAAAGTAAAATGATGACGAATTTTGGCCCCCGATTTTGACAACTTCACAAATTGGTTCATAATTCGGGAACCAAAGAAGCTACAGCGCCGCGGAAAAGCGAATTCGATAGCTCTTTCGAAAATCTTTCAGGTTCTCAGATTTGAGCTAAGGTCAACTAGGGTTAAGCCTCCAAAGGGCAAAAACTGAACAATCGGCTTGCTTCGGAAGTCGTCTTTTCTTTAAAAATTGTTTAAACTGATACCAACCTTTTATTACGTTGATTTTACCGGCACTGCGTTTCTCTCGTCTTCTTGGCCTAACAAGGTCAGCTTAATAAATTTGACCTCAGGTCAATGTCGCAGAAAATGCCATTTTGCATGTCATTGATTCGTTACATTGAAATTGAGATTAACATCAGTAGCGGCGGAACACCTTCAATTAAGGGGGCATTGCCGACTTTTGGTCTCATTCTTTCCATGCAACGCCCATAGGGCTAATGTTAAAATGCCAAAATCAAAGGGGGCACGGTGCCCCGGTGCCCTCGGCCTGTTCCGCCGCCTATGATTATGATGCTTTTAGCGCTCTGGCCACGTTCCATCTAAAATCGATGTACAAAAATAAACTGTTGGGAGGCGTTACATGACCTGAGATGACCTCAGGAGCATACGATAGATCCCGATGTTTGAGTGCTTTTGTTTCAAAAGCAGAACATTTCGAGTTCCTCATACTGACTGAAACTGGAGACGTCGCAAAGTTGACCTGACCCTAGGTCACCACCGAGATCAAAATTAAAGATATTCAAGATGTTGGTACTGATTCTCTCATGCAACAGCTCGAGTTTCAAACTTCTACTTCATGGTGACCTGACCTGACCTTAGGTGACATGGGGTTACTTTTTTCACAATTGATGCGAATCGATGCATTATACATAAGCTATACTAAGTTTCGTGTCGTTTTATCTATGCAAGCACAAAATTGTCAGGTGTGGCCAAAAACGCCCCCACGGCCCACCCACCTGGGGAACGTTAAAGCAGTGATGTATTTTTTCGGTGTATTCCACGATGCATCGATCGGTGTAATGCATTACTTGATAATGCATTATTTATTGCTGCGTGTGTACGCTTTTCCTCTGTTCAGTGTGATCTGTGATAGGAAAACTACCGATATATCTCCACGCGCATGACTGAAAGAGCTGGCGTGATCTATAATATTGGGTGTCTGTTTTTGTTTGACATTTTATAAATAATGAGTCAGCTGTGATCGTTTGATGAGACACTGGGACAGCCGGCCTGTATGATCAGCGAACGGCAGGCGGCGGGGCAGTGGTCCGGTGGCTGCTGCATGGGACTGACACGGGACACCAGCAGATTCAGAGCTGCGATACGCGGACGTTATGTTCACAGTACCTTTGCAAAATAATATCTGATAGATATCATGTCCTCGAAAATGTTCTTCAATCAATATGATTTTACCTCCTGGCTTATTCCATGGGGGCCGAAACCGATCGTTTTATGCACGCCTTTTCTGGGCCTCGTTCTCCTCTAAATGCGTGTAGGTAGCAATTTTATTCAAGGGACGATTGAAAGTGCCTCCGATTGGTTTTCAGCGTAGGTGGGATATGGCCGTTGAATGTGAGGCAGTAGATAAGGAACGTCGAGCTGGAACGGTCTGACTCATTGGGTAGGTACTAGGTAAGGTATGTGAAAGGCAGCAGTGGAAAACAAGGAAGGGAGGCGTTTGGTGTGAGGTTTCAAATGCTCTATGCATAAGAAAAGTTCATTTGATTATATGACACCGTCCTTTTTATCGCGATACGTGAGCAACGCATGAGACGCTCACTGTTCAGACTTGTAGCGTTAGAGACAGGCTGAGAAGGGCTATTTCCGCGAAAGGATATTCTGGAATTTGAATTGAAAGGCATTTAGTTTTGAAAGTATCAGTACTTCTTAGCACGATACTAACTCATTTAAAATTTCATTTTTTCCCCATTGCGATAACATAAACAGAAACTGCGGTGTCCCCGTACGCAGGATTCTGGAGACTGTCAGGCGGATGTTAGTAGCTAAAAGCTTTTGTTCTTTATTTAACAGATAACAATCATTTCTTTTAATACTTTGTAACACCTAACTCACTAGAAACAATCTGTACGGGCTTCCAAAAATGTTATATTTAACATGTTAGATCCATTACAATATTTTAGCTGCCCTAACCTGTAAATGTAACGGATGCGTCATTATTGAAAACGTGCTAAAGCATTGTATTCTATTGCTGACAAATATTCTGCGTCTGTCAGCCAAAACTGGCCAATCAGAGGCTTTGTTTGTCATTTCTGGGTGGGATTAATAAACATGCGTTGGGAGCAGTAATTTAGCTGCCACATCAATAGAAGTGATTTGAACGCAACACGCAAACGGAAAGCGATAAGAATATCGACTGAGCCTGATGACGCAGACAAGGAACGATATTTTGATACAGACGCAAAAAATATAAGCATTCTAGGCCGTAAATTTCGCCTCATTGGGAAGAAGGGTACGAAGAACAAAGACATCTTGAGGGACCGGTAGTGACATGAGAGGCAATTTTGTCAAAACCTCAAATAGGTACCTATCTTGAAGTTATTTAGTGCATGGTATCTCATGTATCAATTTTTGGATTATTTCATGAGTTTTTTTTTTTTTTGCTCAAGCCGACCATTTTGGGGCAACATTTGCCCCTTCTCCACCGGAATGCGAGTGAACAAATAAAACTATTTATATCTTCTCCATCTATCGGCTTGCTCGTTCTAATTGCAGTCACACACGACTAACCCCTTTCAGTAGCTCCATAGCAACGCCTGTCTTAGATCCTGTTCGCTACAAATAAATTGCAGCTATTCCCGCCTATCGCCCATTCAGTGATCTTTGCTCGGCCCGTGTCGCCTCATTCAGGTGTTCCCAACCATGCCAGCTCTGTAATCGTTGGACAGAGCTCCAGTGGGCCGATATGTCTTGCCAGCTCTCTCTGACGGACACAATGATCGGGGCCGGTGGGCCGCACATCCCTCGCCGACGAATGAAAGATGATGTGAAACCGTGGGGGGAAAGGTGGAAGAGGTGGAGCGAAAGAGGTAGAAACGTGGAGGAAAAGGGAAGTGGTAATGTGGAAGTCGAATGGTTTTGAAACTGAGAGTGGAAGAGCATGGAAGGGAATGGTCAGAGAGTGTCAGATTGTGTCGGTGTCGTACGAAGTATTATGTGGTGTCAAGGTTGGTGGTGTCAGAGTCAGTGTCAGTGACAGTTTTAGGCGCCAGTGTCAGTATCAATGTCAGTGTTATACGGTGTCAGTGACAGGTGTGTAGCGCCTGGTGTCAGTGTCAGTCTTTGATGTCAGTGTCATTGTCTGTTGCCGGGTGTCAGCTGTGTCGGTGTTCGGTGTCAGGTGTAAGACTCAGCCCGGAGGCGTGGTCGGCCGGCGGCTGCCGGTCTCAGTGTCAGTGTCAGTGACGTTTAAAAGTGCCTCCTGTCAGCGGTGTCAGTCAATGCCTGGTGTCAGTGTCAGTGTCACGTTAGGCGGCACGGGTGGACATCGATAGCAGCGCCTCTAGCGGTCACTAGGGAAAGCTGGGCTGTAGGCGACGAAATACCGGCTGAGTTGTTACACGTTGAATAGGTTTATAGACACCCGTCTTGTAAAAAAGTTGAACTTTTGCCTTCAATATTTCTAGAGGCAATTTTAGAAGTGATCTTCACATCTTGCAAAACCGTTTAGATTATTGTATTCACTTCAAGCCTTCCTTATTGTTCTTGATGATGCTGGAACTATTTATAATTAGTGTTAATTTAGCTTAGTAAAGTAATATATTGTGCAAACGATGGAAAAACATAAAAGGAAGATTTTAAATGCAATTTTATCTAATAATTGATGGTAGAATCTTTACACAGCAAGGAAAAGTTGCATGCTAACTGATAATTTAAAGCTCTTGGGGCCAGATGTTTTCTTCTTTCCTTACGTCGCCCCAATGGCCGCGAATACACTTGTGATAACGCCTATCGAGTAAATGACACATCATTTACTCTAAGTGTAATGTGCCAGCTGTGTCAGTGTCAGCTGTGTCATTCTCTGATGTCGCCGGTGTCAGTCGCAGCAAGGAGGCGTGGTCGGCCGGCGGCTGTCGGTGTCAGTGTCAGTTTGTCAGCTGTGTCAGTCAGTCTGAGTGTCCGATGTCGGCTGCCAGTGTCGGGTGTCAGTGTCAGTGTCAGGTCGGGTGTCGGCGGTGTCAGACGCAGGCCGGAGGCGTGGTCGGCTGTCGCCGGCACGCCGCCGGTCGCTGGCACCAACCTACAATCAATACGGCAGCACCGCCGCCGCGGACGGCGCCGCTGACGCCGACCGTGACGTCACTGACGTCAGAGGGGTCAGTGACGTCATCAGTGACACACGGTGACGTCAGTGGTGACAGTGACGTTTCATGCAACTTTTGGGATGTTAGTTGTGCAAGTGACGTCATTGACAGATAATGTTTAATCCACTGACGTTAGTGATGCAAATGACAAATCGCTGAAAACTGATGCTTATACTTGGCTAGCAGCAGATGCTAACGACAAAATAGTCAGCGCGGGTGTAACGTCATTTGTCAGTTGCCCTGATTTCAGTTAGTAGTTACGTCAGATTGAGATGTAATGTTGACGCCAGTGAAATGATTATTGAGACACATAAGCCTGCACAGTCCATGCTGATACTCGTTGAAATATCTTTTTGATAAGTACTCCCACTGAGGGTAAATGATCACGTTCTCACGAACAGTTTTCTGTAATTACCTGTAAATGGACCCAATTCCCTTTGGAAAAAGAAATCATAGCATTCCCACTTGTTCTTTGCTATTGCATTCAACACCAGGTGCAACTCGAACCGACTTGCATGCTGTTTCGTGTGCTTGACGTTATTCTAATTACATAGCATTCCGTCATAAGGGGCATAAGAATGAGCAAGGCAATCCACTTAGGGCTCTGTTTATTTTAGCAAAGATAACTACGTTACGAGCCGCCTAAATTTTGCCACAGCATTACCAGGGCACTCATGTGAACTGAGCTTTATATTTAGGAGTCGTTTGGTCGATGGAGGTTCCCTTCGTCTTGTCTGGTTGGCATTCGATAAATGTTGCATGAGGCGGGCGACTAAGAATTCCCTCGGAAAAGAGTGTAAATTTAGTGCAGTCAGGGTGGCAAGAGCAAGATGAAAATAGATCGAGAGAGAAAGGAAGAGCGGAGGGGAGAAGCGGGAGCGTAATGGAGAGAGAGAGAGAGAGAGAGAGAGGAGAGAGAGAGAGAGAGAGAGAGAGAGAGAGAGAGAGAGAGAGAGAGAGAAGAGAGAAGAGAGAAGAGAGAGAGAGAGAGAGAGAGAGAGAAGAGAGAGAGAGAGAGAGAGAGAGAGAGAGAGAGAGAGAGAGAGAGAGAGAGAGAGAGAGAGAGAGAGAGAGAGAGAGAGAGAGAGAGAGAGAGAGAGAGAGAGAGAGAGAGAGAGAGATGGGGGCATAGAGATAACTATAATATTATGTGTGCGAATGATAATGAGTCATGAGACACAATGCTAGGATACTAGAGGCTAGAAGAAGGGAAGGGGGAGGATAGAAGAAGGGAGAGGGGGAATTGTTGGCAAATCTCTTCTTCATCTTCTTCTATACTTTCCTTGTTTCTTACTTCTATCTCTATATCTCTCCTTATCTTTCTGTCTGACTTTTTCACATCCAGTCTGAAAACATTCAACTAAGAAAAATACAAGTCTCACTCTGAGAGGAAATTGAAAACGCTAGAACGTAGCTACGTACCGCCATGATAATTGCTAAACCACCCGACGAGTATAACGACGCGTGGGCTGGATCGTCTCATAGAATCCACTTCTGGTCGAACCGCTATCCAAAGTTTTCCACGACGACAGGGCCAGAGTCATGCGCGAATCTCTCCCCAAGCTACAAGGTCAGAGCGCCGTCCCTTATCTTCCACCAATAAAACGTCAGGAGTTGCAGTAAATATACCATCACTGCGAAGCCAGAACCCGGTACCAAATCTCCATTAGACAAAAAGCTGTACGAACTATCCCGCCAGAGTAAAAACCTGTCACTGAAAGGAGCTCTACCCTAAGTATAAGCATTCCAGTGGAAGGCCATACCATTACGCAAAGCTCCGCTCACTACAAGACCAGACTTGGAATTGTCTCACAACATTCCACCGCTGAAATGGTGAAGGTAGGGCCATACAAAATCTCTCACTACTGCAACTCCCCAGCACCACGCAAAATATCCAACAACTGAAAGGCCAGACACCTCACCAAAACTCCCTCCACTGAAATGTTGAAGCACCTCGCCAAATCTCCCTCTGCTACCAGTGCGTCGTTTGCAACACGTCGACCGATCCGACGCGGAACGACGCACCGGTCTCACTTTACAGCCTACAGCCGACAGACAGCCGCCTAATGACCCTGTCCCGCTCCGTGCAGCCAATTAGTCGGACTGAGCTACAGGTACGCACTCGTTTGGGCCCGCAGTAGTCGGAGCCGGCTCTCAGAAAGCTCCGAAGCTGGTGAGAGAGAATAGTGGATGGAAGCAGGCTATGCAGGAGAAGAAGTGAGGATGGTGCTACAAATATACATAAGGCGGATACGTGGCGTGGGTCTGATTTAGGCTGTAATATACGGAGAACGGAATGGTCAACCAATGATATTTGTATGATTAATTTAGCTGAATCTCGTGTCAGACTGCGCACCGATCTCTGCAGTTGCACGACCATCCCTTTTCGGGCGGATACCAAGATTTGTATCCACCTAAGGTTGATATGTTTCGTAGAGAATTACCACATATGGCAAAATGTCAACATTCGGGGACTGTGCACTCTAAAAGTTCTCTATAATGGTTTTCTAGCCATGACTATTGGTAAGGTTAGGTTCTAGGAATATGAGTGCAGGCATTTTGCAAACATATCATATTCGGCTCATATCGAATATCGACCCACTTGAAATGGCGAACAAGCTCCATTCACTCTTTCAGCTCGTCTTTCATGAGCTCTGTCGCCTTTCAAACTCTTTGGAAACCGGTCTGATATCATTTATAGTAAAGTGCCCATGATTTTATGTTGTGTCAAGCCTAGTAAATTGTTGATATCGGGTTTGCATTTGATGCACACCAATGAAGGCGCAATAATTTTAGCCTTTGCCGGGCTAGAGGGCTCGATGCAGCCCTTCATAGCGTCACTGCCAAATTTTGTACACCCTATGGAATCCTTATGGCACATTCCCCGAAAATTTCCATTCCCAGTCATTTCAGGTCAGGTCACCAGGCAACAAAAACCATTAACCAGTAGGTGAGTATTTTTACAGTTTACCAACTGACATGTTCTTGACCTATCTTGCGGGCAAATGAGCTGCCTAGTAGCCGAGGACGGAAATCATCTACAGAAACTTTTCAAATGCACATTGCAAGCCTCATTTAACGACACAACAGCTGACCCTGTGTCCTAAAGGAAGGCGAACCAATCTATCCGACCATTGCTTCAAAATGCGCCAGTAATGTCACAGTCAGTTGAGAGTTATGATAATCAATTAACTGTATTGCCAAACACGTCTGGTTTTCTGGCACGTTAGGGCTAAGGAAATAAGCGTCAACCCCACTAGAAAACCACTTCATCATCAACACTGACTACAGCAGGTTGCCATGGTAACAACAAAAAGACAACAACGCAATAGCGCGGTGTGAAAAAGCCGTATAAGGAAAAACGTGAAGGAAGGTCTGTCGTTTCCCTTAGGTACTGACCACTCGTCTGACAAGTATTCCTAGAATTCCGTCACGCCTCTAGGGAAATGTTGGTAATTTTCTCCCCAGGTTTCTCTGGGGATCGTGCATCTTACATAAGATTGTCGGAGACACGTGGAGACGATGCTACGTGTTATCCTGACTTTGTGAGCCGGGAAAGGTCAGAAATCTCACAGGCTCATTGCGAAACAAGCGCTGCTGTTGGAATATTGGACGGGCCGTATTCACGTCGACTTCGTAAGTCGATTTTCTTTCGCAAGTATAATTTGGTATTCGCATCGACACTTTTAGGTTTTATCGACGGAGTTCACGTGATTAAAAAAAAAAGCTTAAAAAGTAGGTCAAAGGAAATTCTTACGAAAATAATCGACGTGACTACGGCGTCCTGGGGCCGTATTCAGATGTCCAGATGTCCAGCCCAACGGACTTTGAGTCTAA
Source organism: Amphibalanus amphitrite (assembly GCF_019059575.1). Lineage (NCBI taxonomy): Eukaryota > Metazoa > Arthropoda > Thecostraca > Balanomorpha > Balanidae > Amphibalanus > Amphibalanus amphitrite. The sequence continues at coordinate 16,750 of NW_024883749.1, forward strand.
GCTGCTAAACTTTTCAATAAATCTAGCAACCTTTTGCTTACTAGATTTGGTCGGGAATATTTGGACGCCTTTTTGAAAGATGTAATTTTATTCAGAATGATAGAGCTGCAGTCCTTTATTAACCCGCGCCGTGCTGGTGGCCTGAACTTTCCGCCGAGTGCTGGGGGGGGGGGGGCGTTTTCACGCCCCCCCCCGTCTAACTCGGCTCCTGGGCCACGTAGCGACACGCGGTAAGCGGCAATCGAAAGAGCGTCAAAAATAAGGACGAAAACACTTCAGTCATTTTTTGGGTCAGGTCAAAGGTCAGGTCACCAGAGGTCACCAAAGGTAAAATGTTGACTATTTCAACATTTTGGAAACTGCCAAAGGCTATCTCGGGAACCGATAGAGCTACAGCGCCGCGGAAAAGCGCATTCGATAGCCCTTTTACAGACCTTTCTGAGTAATGTTCTCAGATTTGACCTCAGGTCAACGGTTTAGCCTCCAGAGGGCAAAAACTCCAAAAATAGCCGTTTTTACGAAAAACGTTTTTTCGTCAATAACTTTTGACTCATAAGCGCCATGACATTACTTTTGCCAGCATCGTGTTCCTCTCGTCGAGACGCGTCGAATGAACTATTTGTTGACCTTGAAAGGTCATTTTGAAAATTTGACCTCAGGTCAAGGTCATGACCTGACCGAAAAGGGTCATGTTGCATATCAGTCGATCCGTATCGTCGAGCTGAACACATCTGACGTGTTTTCACCGCTCTAGCACGTCTCTATCAAAAGTTATAGCCAAAAAAACTGCTGGCGACCGTTCATGACCTGAGATGACCTCAGGGGCACACAGAGGGGTCACAGGTGCATTTTTCCTATTCAGTGTGTCATGTTTACCTATGAACCGATGTTTGAGAGCGTTTTGAACGATATTCGTCCAAAAGAGGCGCATTTCAATTTTCTCCCATTGACTTATAATGGAGAGGTCGCAAAATTGACAGATATCAAAAATCCGAGATATACATTTTATACATACTGTTACTCATATCAATCGCTGAAAGTTTCAAAGTGATCGTTCAGTCGGTGTAGCTATAGCGAGCCTTTGAACTTTTTCTGAGGTAAGGTCACTTGACGTGACCTGGTGACCTGACCTTGAACGGCCTAGGTCTGAAATTTTCACAACATGTGCGGAAATGATGTAGGAACACGTGTACCAAAAACGGCGGCGCGCAGCGCCGCCGTTTTTGAGATATTCGCGAAAAACCTGAGGGGGGGGGGCGTAAAAACGCCCCCCCCCAGCACGGCGCGGGTTAACCAATCATGACTATAAATGTTGTATTGTTTCGCCTGTAACCAACATATTATGCAAATATTGGCAGTAAAAGTGCTCAACTCTCGTTCTCTTTCCCACTTTTACGTTTTGTTTTTATCTTGTACTTACCTATGCGTTTCTTCTTTTCTTTTTTCATAAATGTGAAGGAATTCCCTTATTCATAAGTTAAGTCTCTTTTGACATGCATTTCATAGATGTAACAGTTAACCCACCATAAATTATATGCAGCTATCAAAACACCAGTTTTGTGTAAAACACCGTTTCAGTTCCGAATGAAATAGCGTACAGCCTTGCAACTCCTACCCACGGATTCATCTGCCTCTTTTCACCACACCTCCCATTCACCTTTCAAATCCGTCAAAGCATACCATTTTCATGTCAAGGCAACTCACAACAGCACATCAGCTGCGCAGGATACTGTTTTCTGATTTCTGACCACCAAAACACCGCAGCATCGAAGCTCCTGCGAGCGGCGAATCGTTGAAGCAGTCACGCTAGTCTATTGCCCGTGGCAGCTAATAAAAATGACGATCAATGATTGCAGTGAATTAGGTGCGACCTGTTGTGATGCACCGCGCTGCATACCAGTTATCGCTTTGTTGCTGGTTGCTGGGTTGGACAGCAGGTCATGGGGGTTTATAGTGTGAACGGTTCAGGGGGGAGGCATGCTGTTTGGTAGGCGCTGTATGTATGCACTATGCGTATCAGGCGGTTCTAAATAACGGCGTCCGAACAGCGATAGCTGTAACACTTTTATACGTATAAGGCACGTGTGAGTCTCGTACTGACATTACAATGATTGTTCTAAACCTCGATTCAAGCTTGCTATAGCGATATTGTTGAAGAAAGTCAAATCTTTATTATATTTTGAGTAGGGAGTGTGCAGAAAAAATAGCTCGAATATCATCCATGCAACGTGCAAAGCTGGTCAATACAATCCGTTCTAGCCACTGGACGGGTAATCTTCAGGCGTCGTAAGGACTGTGTCATTAATGTGCTCAATGTCATAGTCGGTGCACTTAATTAACACCCAATTACGTCACAATGGTATCCACCAATCACCTGCCGAGCTGGCGCCAAGTATTCGCGTGGCGGAGTGTGGAATGAAATGAGCTAGCTCTACGGAAACATGGCGACTAAATTAGAACAGGGGCACTACGCGTTGTAGCATTCCACTCACAATTAGCCGTGCAGTTCTCATTTGGAAAGACATACGGGTGAGTCTGCTAAGCGATTGACACGGTTGTAGCCGACTGTCTGTAGTAGCGTAGTCCGGAGAGACAAATTAGATGAGTAAATGAGATGCGTACTGATTATGCGTGTCTTTTGATGTAGTGGAGACGTATTTGAGCTAAAGGCCTGCACAATTGAAAATCAAAGGGCTTATCAGAATGCTGGAAACAACATCCGATGTAAAGCGGCCATGAAAGCACCGGTCATTTACTTTTTCAAGGATGCTGCAATGGCCGAATTACTATTTCCTAAAAACTGACAGATTTTTTTTTTTTTCATTTGAAGACATAGGTACCCGGACATGTTGTTTGTGGCAAAGTGATGATCCAATGGGAACTTCGCTCCTTTATAATCAAGGAACATTCTGATCCGACTATGTATACCTAGTTTTATTCCTCTACATTAGTGAGCTTCGCAACGGCACCGTAAAACTAACTTCCATCACTTGTACTTTCATCACCGCGATTTGCGGCCCTAGCGTGGGCGTTAGGTGGTGTCTGACAATATGTAGATATCCCACCATCTCCTCCACTCTAAAATACTAAACACGAGCGCACACTGAAACCCCATCAACACCTTCACCGCCACCGCCTTGGACAACACCGCAAAACTCGAAAACAACAGCGGTGGTGAAAAACATCGGCGCTGTTTCTTACACTGACACAACTACCACCTGCTCACAGGAGAGAGCAAAACACCAACACTAGCACAACTATGTTGTGCTAGTGTTGGTCCCGTAGCTCAGTCGGTAGAGCGTTGGACTCCGCGTGGTGAGAGCACGCGTTCCCTCCTGTGACGCCGATTTCGGTTTTAAGCGCAATCACGTGACACACCCCAGTCACGTGACCTAGAGGTGCGCTTTCAATAGACAGAGTGCGCTTATATCGAACCGAGAGTTGTACGCAATTAAAGACAATAAACGTGCTCAGTTTAACCTGCTCTCTTCAATAAAGCGAGATAAATGTTTCATAATGCTTCGGTACCAACGATATTGCCAATCCATCAAACATTGTAGTCAGGAGACGATTTGGCATTTGACACTTTTTCGAATTAATTCGGCGTTAGAATTGCACATATTTTAACAAATTGCGCTTTACAACAACAGTCGACTGAGCCGTCCGAGCGCACCCATTCCATCTGCGCCGGCAGGCGACAGAAACCGCCAGTGGCGGAATCAGGGAGGAAGGGGGGAGGGTAAGAAAGTGGGGAAGAAGTAGCAAATGGCTTGTGGCGTCCGAAGCTCAATATGAGCCTAGGTACTCAACCGGAGCCGGAGCCGTCCACAAATCTACGGCTCCATATCTTCTTTGAATTGGGCTGCCTAATCGTAGGCTATGACTTCATTGGTGGTTGATTTATTTCAACCGAATGTCATAGTCATGAGCTGCTGATCGCATGTCTCTGGTCCATCTGCATTCTGTAGTTACTATCATGAAATACTCGGGAAACTTTGCCCTATTATAGATACTGTAGCTGTTGACGGCGTTCAAGTGTGAAACCAAAGGCGTTAATGACGTAGAGGAACTTCAGTGAAAATGTCTCCCAATTACTCCAGTGACCTTGACTCCAGGGTGGTGTTTCACAGCAGATCGCTGAGTGCGCTGCGCGCGTCGGCGCGTTGGGTTTCCATGGCAATATCAACAAACTTCACTCTGACGCTAAGCTATGACGTCATCGCAAAACGCTAGCGCGCCGCTCCGCCAGCACGCTAGCAGCATTCGCACTCAAACCTGTTCTCTTTGTACTTGGTTCCTTAGGACCTCTGTTCCAAACGCGATTCATCATAAGCTAACAGATCGCTCGCAACGTCATTCGAGTGACGTCAGGGGTATGCCTTAGCTCCCAGCGCGCGCAGCGTCGGGCGGTGAGACAGGGGCCAGGGCCCAGGACAATATTCATTAATCGGTTTATCGTCCAAGGCCGTATATTAGGGAGTTAACTCGTCAGTAGGTTTGTTTACATTTGCTCAGCTGACGAAATGACGTCAATGGTCGTCCGCCCCGCAAGGATCAGACGGCCGCACACAGTAGGTAGGTACATAACGCGGGCACAGGCAACAATCTCATCGATCTTATCTTGATAGAAAACACAACAGTAAAACGCTCTAAACAGGGGCGCAGCCAAGGGGGGGGGCACACTGGGCTTTAGCCCCCCCCCCCAAATCTAGTAGGCACCCTCACTGGATGGCGCCTTCCACGATCATTTCGGGGCGCCGAAGGCGCTTTTCTAATGTCCAGCACTCTAGGCGCCCTCGACGGTTAGCCATTGCGGTACACCATGCGGCACTGGCGCCCAGGTTTACAATTTTATATCTCTTTGTGGGTGAAGATGCACCCACAATCCTGAACTGCCAGACATCCACCTCCAATCTCCTGACCATCTAGCACCCTGGCATCATCTTCAGCGCCCTTCTGTCTGTTCGGCGCCCTTCTGATCTGTCGGCGCCCTTCTCGCCATTCAGCGCTCTTATGGCCTGCCGGCGCCCTTTTCACATTCGGCGCCCTCTGGGCTGACCAGTCGGCGCCTTCATGGTCCTTACCACACAGCATCCTCCTGATCTTTCTGCGCCCTCCACACTTGCCGGCGCCCTCCTGACCTGTCAGCGCCCTCCTTATCGTATTATAGCGCCCTCCTCACCGTACAGCGCCCTTATGGGCCCATCGATAGCGCTTCGGCGATACCTATCGCCTAGAGGCTGCAATGGGGCCCTTAGAGTAAGGTGTCAGACCCCCCAGAGGCCGGTGTTAGACCCAAGGGTCAGCGAAGGGCATCAAAGGGCAAAGGCCCAAGGTAGGGCCCCAGAGGCTGATGTGGGCCTTCAGAGGCAAGTGCGTGACGCCCAAAGGTAAGGCTTGAGCCCCCCAGAGAACATAATAGGGCCATCAGTGGCCGGTGTAGAGACCTCATAGGCCAGTTTGGGGCCCCTCAGAGGCTAGTGTGGGGCCTCAGGTGTCGGTATGAGGCACTTAAAGACCGTTATGGGTCCTCAGAAGCCGGCATCGATCCTTCAGAAGCCAGTACGGGGCCCTCAGAGGCACATAAGGGTCAGTTTGGGTCCCAAAGACAGAAATGGGAGTTGGGACCATCAGAGGCCGGTGTGGGACCTTTAAAGGCTGGTTTGGGTCCTTAGGGGCAAAATTAGGGCCCTCAGAGACCAGTACAGGACCTGCAAAGGGCAGTTTGAGACCATCAGAAACCGAATTGGGCACTCAGAGGCTAATGTGGGTCCTTACAGGCTAGCATGGGGCCCTCAGAGGTTAGCGTGGGGCCCTAAAAGACCAACATGGGCCGGCGTTGGGCCCCAGAGGCCATTAGAGGGCCCTCAAAGGCTAAGATGGGCCCTCAGAGGCCGATGCGGGCCCTTAGAGGCCGGCATCAGGTCTTCAGAAGCCCGTGCGGGGCCCTCAGAGGCTAAGGTGGGTCCTTACAGGCCAGCACGGGCCATCAGAGGTCAGTGTGGGGCCCTAAAAGACCGGCATGGGCCGGCGTTGGACCCCAGAGGCCAACAGAAGGCCCTCAAAGGCCAAGATGGGCCCTCAGAAGCCGATGCTGACCCTTAGAGGTCGGCATCGGGTCTTCAGAATCCAGTGCGGGGGGCCCTCAGAGGCTAATGTGGGCCCATACAGACCGGCATGGGGCCCTCAAAGGTCAGAATGGGACCCTAAAAGACTGGCATTGGCCGGCGTTGGAACCCAGAGGCTAGCAGAGGGCCCTCAAAGGCCAAGATGGGCCCCCAGAGGCCGATGCGAACCCTTAGAGGCCGGCATGGGGTCTTCAGAATCCAGTGCGGGGCCCATAGAGGCTAATGTGTGTCCTTTCAGGCCAGCATGGGGTCCTCAGAGATCAGTGTGGGGCCCTAAAAGACCGGCATGGGCCGGCGTTGGACCCCAGAGGCCAGCGGAGGGCCCTCAAAGGCCAAGATGGGCCCTCAGACGCCGATGCGGGCCCTGAGCGGCCGGCATTGGGTCTTCAGAATCCAGTACAGGCGCCTCAGAGGCTAATGTGGGTCCTTACAGGCCAGCATGGGGCCCTTAGAGGTCGGTGTGGGGCCCTTAAAGGCCGGCATGGGCCGGCGTTGGGCCCCAGAGGCCATTAGAGGGCCCTCAAAGGCTAAGATGGGCCCTCAGAGGCCGATGCGGGCCCTTAGAGGCCGGCATCAGGTCTTCAGAAGCCCGTGCGAGGCCCTCAGAGGCTAAGGTGGGTCCTTACAGGCCAGCTCGGGCCATCAGAGGTCAGTGTGGGGCCTAAAAGACCGGCATGGGCCGGCGTTGGACCCCAAAGGCCAACAGAAGGCCCTCAAAGGCCAAGATGGGCCCTCAGAAGCCGATGCTGACCCTTAGAGGTCGGCATCGGGTCTTCAGAATCCAGTGCGGGGGCCCTCAGAGGCTAAGGTGGGTCCTTACAGGCCAGCACGGGCCATCAGAGGTCAGTGTGGGGCCCTAAAAGACCGGCATGGTCCGGCGTTGGACCCCAAAGGCCAACAGAAGGCCCTCAAAGGCCAAGATGGGCCCTCAGAAGCCGATGCTGACCCTTAGAGGTCGGCATCGGGTCTTCAGAATCCAGTGCGGGGGGCCCTCAGAGGCTAATGTGGGCCCATACAGACCGGCATGGGGCCCTCAAAGGTCAGAATGGGACCCTAAAAGACTGGCATTGGCCGGCGTTGGAACCCAGAGGCCAGCAGAGGGCCCTCAAAGGCCAAGATGGGCTCTCAGAGGCCGATGCGGACCCTTAGAGGCCGGCATGGGGTCTTCAGAATCCAGTGCGGGGCCCATAGAGGCTAATGTGTGTCCTTTCAGGCCAGCATGGGGTCCTCAGAGGTCAGTGTGGGGCCCTAAAAGACCGGCATGGGCCGGCGTTGGACCCCAGAGGCCAGCGGAGGGCCCTCAAAGGCCAAGATGGGTCCTCAGACGCCAATGCGGGCCCTGAGCGGCCGGCATTGGGTCTTCAGAATCCAGTGCAGGGGCCCTCAGAGGCTAATGTGGGTCCTTACAGGCCAGCATGGGGCCCTTAGAGGTCAGTGTGGGGCCCTTAAAGGCCGGCATGGGCCGGCGTTGGACCCCAGAGACCTGCAGAGGGCCCTCAAAGGCCAAAATGGGCCCCCAGAGGCCGATGCGGGCTCTTAGAGGCCGGCATCAGGTCTTCAGAAGCCCGTGCGGGGCCCTCAGAGGCTAAGGTGGGTCCTTACAGGCCAGCACGGGCCATCAGAGGTCAGTGTGGGGCCCTAAAAGACCGGCATGGGCCGGCGTTGGACCCCAGAGGCCAACAGAAGGCTCTCAAAGGCCAAGATAGGCCCTCAGAAGCCGATGCTGACCCTTAGAGGTCGGCATCAGGTCTTCAGAATCCAGTGCGGGGGCCCTCAGAGGCTAATGTAGGCCCATACAGACCGGCATGGGGCCCTCAAAGGTCAGAATGGGACCCTAAAAGACTGGCATTGGCCGGCGTTGGAACCCAGAGGCTAGCCGAGGGCCCTCAAAGGCCAAGATGGGCCCTCAGACGCCGATGCGGGCCCTGAGCGGCCGGCATTGGGTCTTCAGAATCCAGTACAGGCGCCTCAGAGGCTAATGTGGGTCCTTACAGGCCAGCATGGGGCCCTTAGAGGTCGGTGTGGGGCCCTTAAAGGCCGGCATGGGCCGGCGTTGGGCCCCAGAGGCCATTAGAGGGCCCTCAAAGGCTAAGATGGGCCCTCAGAGGCCGATGCGGGCCCTTAGAGGCCGGCATCAGGTCTTCAGAAGCCCGTGCGAGGCCCTCAGAGGCTAAGGTGGGTCCTTACAGGCCAGCTCGGGCCATCAGAGGTCAGTGTGGGGCCTAAAAGACCGGCATGGGCCGGCGTTGGACCCCAAAGGCCAACAGAAGGCCCTCAAAGGCCAAGATGGGCCCTCAGAAGCCGATGCTGACCCTTAGAGGTCGGCATCGGGTCTTCAGAATCCAGTGCGGGGGCCCTCAGAGGCTAAGGTGGGTCCTTACAGGCCAGCACGGGCCATCAGAGGTCAGTGTGGGGCCCTAAAAGACCGGCATGGTCCGGCGTTGGACCCCAAAGGCCAACAGAAGGCCCTCAAAGGCCAAGATGGGCCCTCAGAAGCCGATGCTGACCCTTAGAGGTCGGCATCGGGTCTTCAGAATCCAGTGCGGGGGGCCCTCAGAGGCTAATGTGGGCCCATACAGACCGGCATGGGGCCCTCAAAGGTCAGAATGGGACCCTAAAAGACTGGCATTGGCCGGCGTTGGAACCCAGAGGCAAGCAGAGGGCCCTCAAAGGCCAAGATGGGCTCTCAGAGGCCGATGCGGACCCTTAGAGGCCGGCATGGGGTCTTCAGAATCCAGTGCGGGGACTATAGAGGCTAATGTGTGTCCTTTCAGGCCAGCATGGGGTCCTCAGAGGTCAGTGTGGGGCCCTAAAAGACCGGCATGGGCCGGCGTTGGACCCCAGAGGCCAGCGGAGGGCCCTCAAAGGCCAAGATGGGTCCTCAGACGCCAATGCGGGCCCTGAGCAGCCGGCATTGGGTCTTCAGAATCCAGTGCAGGGGCCCTCAGAGGCTAATGTGGGTCCTTACAGGCCAGCATGGGGCCCTTAGAGGTCAGTGTGGGGCCCTTAAAGGCCGGCATGGGCCGGCGTTGGACCCCAGAGACCAGCAGAGGGCCCTCAAAGGCCAAAATGGGCCCCCAGAGGCCGATGCGGGCTCTTAGAGGCCGGCATCAGGTCTTCAGAAGCCCGTGCGGGGCCCTCAGAGGCTAAGGTGGGTCCTTACAGGCCAGCACGGGCCATCAGAGGTCAGTGTGGGGCCCTAAAAGACCGGCATGGGCCGGCGTTGGACCCCAGAGGCCAACAGAAGGCTCTCAAAGGCCAAGATAGGCCCTCAGAAGCCGATGCTGACCCTTAGAGGTCGGCATCAGGTCTTCAGAATCCAGTGCGGGGGCCCTCAGAGGCTAATGTAGGCCCATACAGACCGGCATGGGGCCCTCAAAGGTCAGAATGGGACCCTAAAAGACTGGCATTGGCCGGCGTTGGAACCCAGAGGCTAGCCGAGGGCCCTCAAAGGCCAAGATGGGCCCTCAGACGCCGATGCGGGCCCTGAGCGGCCGGCATTGGGTCTTCAGAATCCAGTACAGGCGCCTCAGAGGCTAATGTGGGTCCTTACAGGCCAGCATGGGGCCCTTAGAGGTCGGTGTGGGGCCCTTAAAGGCCGGCATGGGCCGGCGTTGGGCCCCAGAGGCCATTAGAGGGCCCTCAAAGGCTAAGATGGGCCCTCAGAGGCCGATGCGGGCCCTTAGAGGCCGGCATCAGGTCTTCAGAAGCCCGTGCGAGGCCCTCAGAGGCTAAGGTGGGTCCTTACAGGCCAGCTCGGGCCATCAGAGGTCAGTGTGGGGCCTAAAAGACCGGCATGGGCCGGCGTTGGACCCCAAAGGCCAACAGAAGGCCCTCAAAGGCCAAGATGGGCCCTCAGAAGCCGATGCTGACCCTTAGAGGTCGGCATCGGGTCTTCAGAATCCAGTGCGGGGGCCCTCAGAGGCTAAGGTGGGTCCTTACAGGCCAGCACGGGCCATCAGAGGTCAGTGTGGGGCCCTAAAAGACCGGCATGGGCCGGCGTTGGACCCCAAAGGCCAACAGAAGGCCCTCAAAGGCCAAGATGGGCCCTCAGAAGCCGATGCTGACCCTTAGAGGTCGGCATCGGGTCTTCAGAATCCAGTGCGGGGGGCCCTCAGAGGCTAATGTGGGCCCATACAGACCGGCATGGGGCCCTCAAAGGTCAGAATGGGACCCTAAAAGACTGGCATTGGCCGGCGTTGGAACCCAGAGGCTAGCAGAGGGCCCTCAAAGGCCAAGATGGGCCCCCAGAGGCCGATGCGGACCCTTAGAGGCCGGCATGGGGTCTTCAGAATCCAGTGCGGGGCCCATAGAGGCTAATGTGTGTCCTTTCAGGCCAGCATGGGGTCCTCAGAGGTCAGTGTGGGGCCCTAAAAGACCGGCATGGGCCGGCGTTGGACCCCAGAGGCCAGCGGAGGGCCCTCAAAGGCCAAGATGGGTCCTCAGACGCCGATGCGGGCCCTGAGCGGCCGGCATTGGGTCTTCAGAATCCAGTGCAGGGGCCCTCAGAGGCTAATGTGGGTCCTTACAGGCCAGCATGGGGCCCTTAGAGGTCAGTGTGGGGCCCTTAAAGGCCGGCATGGGCCGGCGTTGGACCCCAGAGACCAGCAGAGGGCCCTCAAAGGCCAAAATGGGCCCCCAGAGGCCGATGCGGGCTCTTAGAGGCCGGCATCAGGTCTTCAGAAGCCCGTACGGGGCCCTCAGAGGCTAAGGTGGGTCCTTACAGGCCAGCACGGGCCATCAGAGGTCAGTGTGGGGCCCTAAAAGACCGGCATGGGCCGGCGTTGGACCCCAGAGGCCAACAGAAGGCTCTCAAAGGCCAAGATAGGCCCTCAGAAGCCGATGCGGGCTCTTAGAGGCCGGCATCAGGTCTTCAGAATCCAGTGCGGGGGCCCTCAGAGGCTAATGTAGGCCCATACAGACCGGCATGGGGCCCTCAAAGGTCAGAATGGGACCCTAAAAGACTGGCATTGGCCGGCGTTGGAACCCAGAGGCCAACAGAAGGCCCTCAAAGGCCAAGATGGGCCCTCAGAAGCCGATGCTGACCCTTAGAGGCCGGCATGGGGTCTTCAGAATCCAGTGCAGGGCCCATAGAGGCTAATGTGTGTCCTTTCAGGCCAGCATGGGCCCTCAGAGGTCAGTGTGGGGCCCTAAAAGACCGGCATGGGCCGGCGTTGGACCCCAGAGGCCAGTGGAGGGCCCTCAAAGGCCAAGATGGGCCCTCAGACGCCGATGCGGGCCCTGAGAGGCCGGCATTGGGTCTTCAGAATCCAGTGCAGGGGCCCTCAGAGGCTAATGTGGGTCCTTACAGGCCAGCATGGGCCCTTAGAGGTCAGTGTGGGGCCCTTAAAGGCCGGCATGGGCCGGCGTTGGACCCCAGAGACCAGCGGAGGGCCCTCAAAGGCCAAAATGGGCCCCCAGAGGCCGATGCGGGCTCTTAGAGGCCGACATCGGGTCTTCAGAATCCAGTGCGGGGCCCTCAGAGGCACTTAAAGGCTAGTCTTGGGACTAGAGAGACAGAAATGAGGCCACCAGAGGCCGGCGTGAGGCTATCAGACGCCGGATGGGCCCCTGAGGCCGGTTTAGGGGCCCTTAAAGGCCAGTGGAGGGCCCTCAGAGGTCAATGTGGGTCCTCAGCGGTCAATGTGGACGCTTGACCGCCACTGAAGGCCTCTCAGAGGTCAGTGTAGGACCCTCAAAGACTGGTATAGGAGCTGTTAATAGCTGGCGTGGGTTTCTCGAGCCTCGTGACAATCGAATACGGGCCAGGGCCCCATACGGCCATGGGGGCCCATCGGTTGTTTGGGGGGGGGGCAAATGATATGATGCCCCCCTGATTTGCCTTTTGGGGGGGGGGCATGGCCCTGATGTCCCCCCCCCCTTGCGGCCGCCACTGGAGCCGTCCGCCTTGCATACACCTATGCATTCATATCTCGGCCAACACCGACCAGCTGAGCGCCACACGGACACATTTGGCAGCACATACACCAGTGCGAAGGAAATCCCCTCCGCTAATACTTTACGCATAACAGGCCTAATGAAGAGGGGTCCCGCGCAAGCAACAGGTAAGTATGTGCATAGAGTAAATACAACAAAACTGATCGTTAACATCTAAACATGCTAAAGTATAGCATAAAAGGCATTAAATCCACAAAACCAGTGGCTGAAGCCGCCTCTGTCAAGTAAATTGTGCCGTCAAGTGTAAGTGCAATGCGCCCAAATCAAACATAAAAGTGTCTGGAAAGGGCGCATATGCGCTCGGATCATACTGCAGAGTGTCGTAAAATGGCGCAGTGCGCTTTTATCTGACTCGGTAGTGTCGTTTTTAGGCTAAGTGTCTGATAATTGCGCCTGAAGTCGACTCGGGAAAATTATTCAAACAGGTATTTCGAGAAAAATACAGTGTTAAAAGCCAAAAAAAGCTGTCGGAATGCGTTTTGCAAACACACCTATCAATTAAAAGTGTTTGGGTCACCTTCAGGTCATTATTTTAAAAAAACTTGTTCACCGAATTCCAGCTCAACATCTAGGTAAGGTATACGACACCCACTCCGTCTTCGCGGCAAAATCCTTCATCTGAAAATTCAAGTACATATGGTTGTGAGTGTGATGTACCAAATGTATGCATTATGCATCAGAAATGACGAGCGAGAAAATCTCTTTCAAATGAGCATCATTTTTTAAAGATTGGTTACGAAATAAACGAATGAGAACAGAAAAACGGAAAGTGCTCGACCACTCAGGCTCCAACAGGACTGTTGAATACAGGCGCAATTTACCCACGATTTGTCGCGAATGAGCGCAGTTTCACCGCATCGTTCTGCATCGCGTTTTTCTCATTTGTGGCGGAATCAAACAGTGTCCTGATACTATCACATATTCCGGGGGGCTAAATTTACCTCTTTTCATTGCAGCGAGCTTCCTAGAATGCATAACTTTGAAGATTTTGCGACATGAAAGAAATGTCGTATTTCAGCGCAGTTTGAGTGTGCAATTTGCGGCAACTGTCGCTTTTAAGCGCTGTCGTTTTATTTTGCGCAAAGTCGAATTCGAGCGCAAAAAAGTCGAATGAGGGTTGAATCGTATTCCCGGTTACAACAGTCCGGGTTCGAAGCGCGACGGGCGCTTGACGTTTATGAGCCTCCTGACAGGTATGGTTGCGGTTGGTGGCAGACCGTAGCCAGGCGAAGTCAGTGAGGGGACCGGCCGTGCGCGGCTATGTGCGCACGTTAAACTTTGGACTCTAAATTCTGCCATAACACCGGAATTGCGCGATCGGAGGGTAGAGGGCAGGGCCAACGCAACAAGCTTCGCTTAGCGGTGGTTCTGTCCTTGTGAATCCTTCTAATCAAAAGGTTCGGACGAAATTTATAAGAAAAAAAAAACTATAAAACCACCGGCACCAGCAACAGGCACCCCACACCAGCACCAACAGAAGCACCATCTACAAGACCCACCAACACCAGCCCTGATTTCAGCGCCGGTGTATTCCAATTTCCAGCTCACGCCGACTTCACTACCTCCAGGCGCTGCGGCGGCCATGCTTTGGCTTTTTTAGGGAAATGAAGTGGTAAGCTTTTATCGCTCTACCACTGGCGGATCCAGGGGGGGGCCACCGGGGCCATGGCCCCCCCCAAAAGCCTGAAAGGGGGGGCCAACATATCTTTTGGCCCCCCCCCCCCCAAAACGCTTGGAGAAAAATTAATGTGAGAAGGTTGCGTAGTAGATACCTACTAGAATCAGCAGCGTGATTCAATAGCGTAGAGAAAGTCAGGGGCGCGGGAACTACTTTCAGACTGGGGGAGCACACCATAATAGAGATCAACCTAGGGTCCCCCCAAATCTAGTTTTCTCACCGGTTTTAGGCCACTTATTTTTCATCCCTTGGCTTTTTCAACAAAAAAAGAAACGCCCCCACTGGCGGATCCAGGGGGGCCACCGGGGCCATGGCCCCCAAAAGCCTGAAAGAGGGGGCCAACATATCTTTTGGCCCCCCAAAACGCTCGAAGAAAAATTAATGTGAGAAGGTTGTGTAGTAGATACTTACTAGAATCAGCAGCGTGATTCAATAGCGTAGAGAAACCCAGGGGCGCGGGAACTACTTTTAGACGGGGGGGGGGGGGGGGAGGTCACACCATGATAGAGATCAACCTAGGATCCCCCAAATATAGTTTTCTCGCCGGTTTTAGGCCGCTTATTTTTCATCCCTTGGCTTTTTCAACAAAAAAAGAAAACATTTGCAAAAAGGAGCGGTATTCTGTCTGAAAGTTGTGGGGGCACCGCCCGCACGGCCCCAGAGTTGGGGGGGGGGGGGGCAAGCTGCCACCACTGCCCCCTCCCCCCGGTTCCCGCGCCTATGGAGAAACTACCGGGTTTACTTTACTAGCTTCCTTCATAAAGTGTCGTCATGTCTTATCGTCACCCGAGAAGGTCTTATTGCATAAATATCGATTGAGCTGTCAAGTTAACAAACTTGCTGTGGCAGCCTGACCTGACATGACCCGGCAACTTTTCATTCACGGAATATGCGCAATAAATTTTTTAGGAAAACTCACTGAGTTTTCGTTGAAAAAAATTGTTTTGTTTCGTAATTGCACAAGAAGCATATGAGGGACCTTTTTGTCCCTTCCTGCGAAACGGTAAAAGACTTATTTCGGTCACAGCTCAGGCCAATCTCTAAGGGTCAGTCGGGTCACTTATTTCTTAACCCTCGCATGTGTGCGGCGTTTGCCAGCTTCTAATGTGTAGGGGGGGGGTCGGTTGGACCCCCCCCCCCTTGCCGTTTGGCCCCTGATCGAGCTAGAGCTTCGCGGAAAAAACGAGCGTGTTGCCCGTGACGAGAGGAAGCCGATGATACCCAATTTTAAGGTCCTAGGTCATTGGTTGACCTTCCAGGTCAGGTCAATGACCCAAAGTCGGGAAAATCGGGACCTGTTAGAAAGTCGTAAAGTGTGACTGCTAAGGGGTTTTTCGGGGTGCTGATCACGAATATCGTGTTAGTTTTTATCACCGATGATGTCTTGAAGCATTTAGACCAGGTCGGGTCAGGTCAGGTCAGGTCAACCAGTAGGCGTCGTGACGGGTATTCGTATTACTTGTCAACCGCCTCTGACAGCTTCGTAACATGTTACGAAGTCACCAAAACTACTTCGTAAATGTTCAAATGGTTGCTAAATTCGAATTCAGCTCCAAAAACTAGCCTAGAAACATGTAAAACTCGAAAAAGTGACCCGAGGTCACCCGAGGTCACCAAAGGTCAATGACCTGACCTGACCTTCAGGTGACCTTGACACACACGGGAGTAACATCAAATCACATGTTTGAACGTTTGAAACCACGAAAAGCTTGCAAACACGCGGCTAGTGCGAGCCGACATACGCGAAATCGCGATTCCGGCCAAACATGGTCTCGGAAAAGAGGTCACAGGTCAAAGGTCATTTGGGTCAGGGTCATGAAATTTTCAGGTTAGGTGTAAAATTGATCAATGCGAGGGTACTGAAAGTTTCGTCGCGATCGGCCGCTTTTTACGCGAGTTATTCGCGAAAAACCATGGGGGGTCCATCCGACCCCCCCCCCTACACATGCGAGGGTTAAAAGGGTCCTTACGGCATCCAAGGACCAATTCCGGCTTTTGAGTGCGCCACATCAGCATTTGATGCTACGACAGATGTCGAAATCTGAATATATGTTACAGGCCGTATGAAAATTCGGTCCGTTTGCAAACGGCCTGGCCCAGTCAGGCCATATGAAACTACCTGAAAACACCGGCCGTTTGCAAACTATGACCTGAAATATCAGACCGTTTGAAAACGACCTAGTTAGTTTCGGCCTAGCGGATCCAGGGGGGCCACGGGGTCATGCCCCCAAGCCTGAAAGGGGAACAACATATATTTTTTGTCCCCAAAAACACTTAACCCTCGCCCGCACATGCCATTTTCCCATCCTAGAACGCACATGGGGGGGGGGGTGGTTGCCACCCCCCCCCGCGCCATTTCGTTCCTGTTGGAGATAGAGCTTAGCGGTAAAGACCAAAAATATTCTTTGGGAAGAGACGAATCTAATGATACCCAGTTTTACCTTCTCAGGTCAGTCATTGACCTTCCAGGTCAGGTCAAACTAAAAAATGTTGCTGTTTTGGGTCACCGTTGGATATCAAGTGCGCTGCTTATCAAATACCGATGACGATGCTGTTTTCTGGTGCCAAGCCAGCTAGAACCTCTTTGTCACACTACCCGACCAGAATTTTGCTGCTGAGGTCATTTCAGGTCAAGTTAGGTCAAGGTCAATTATATGTGTTTGTATGTCTGTGTGTGTCTGTGTGTATACTGATGTGTGCACCGATTGTTTTTGGGTCCATATTACATGAAATCATGATCTGAGAAGCTTTTACCAAAAATGCAGTCAAAAAACTTCACAAAAAGTAAATTCGGCTTGCCTAAAACGCAATTATCTTAGATGACCTAGGTTGACCTTGACCCTGACCTTGACCCCTGTACATCGTCGAACAACATGTTCCATGATAGGTGGGAGGTAAGACTGGCAAAAAAGGCCGAAATCAGGGTGTCAAAAGCTCACAAGGCCCATGGCAAACGCAAGATGTTGAGAATTGGCCATTTGGGTCATGACATGACCTGAAAAACAAGGTCATATCTCCGAAACCAAAAATCACAGAAACTTGAAATTTTCAGTGGACATCAAGAAAGGATAGAGGAGCAGCTATACGAAAAATCAGCCTTCTAGCTCCAAAAATGTTGAGTGCAGAACAGAAAGTCTACCTGGGGGGGTGGCAACCACCCCCCCCATGTGCGGGCGAGGGTTAAGAAAAATGAATGTGAGAAGGGCGTAGTAGGTAGAGAGAAAATACCGTATCATTAAAAATCTGTGAGCTTGATAAAAGTGTTGGTCTTGTCTTCACCCAAGAAGTTCTTATTGCACACTTTAACCATGGATGAAAGAACCTTCATCCCCAGGTTCTCCTTCATCCATGCTTTAACTCTCGATCGACGTGTGAAGTTATCGTGTAAGGTATCATGAAGCCGATCGCGACGAAACTTTAGTACCCTCATGGTGACAAATTCTGAAAATTTCATGACCCTGACCCAAGTGAACTTTGACTTGTGGCCTATTTCTCGAGACTGTTTGGCCATGTTGGAGGCCATGTTTGGCCGGAATAGCGATTCGGCGTATGTCGGCTCACATTATCCGCGCTTTTATAGTCTTTTCGTGGTTTAAAACGCTCAAACATGTGATATGATGTTGCTCCCACGCATTAGGGCGGATGCCAATGTCACCTTACGGTCAAGTCAGGTCATTGACCTTTGATGACCTCGGTGCACTTTTCCGAGTTTAACATGTTTCTAGGATAGTTTCGTTTAGCTGATTTTGAATTTAGCATTTTGCAACCATTTGAACATTTACGAAGTAGTTTTGATGCCTTCGTATCATGTTACGTAGCTGCCAGTGGTAGTGGACACCTGCTATACGGACGCCCATAAGTACCCCTACTGGTTGATTTGACCTGACCTGCCCCGACATGGCCTAAACGCATGAAGACATTATCTATGATCCAAACTAACATGAAATTTGTGATCAGCACAAAAAAAAACGTATTACAGCCTTACTTTAGGAGGTTCTGACAGGTCCTGATTTTCCCGTCTTTTGGGTCTGTGACCTGACCTGGGCGGTGTTTCACGGCACGCTGCCAGCCGCTGCCAGCGCTGATGGCACTTTTGGTTTCAATGGAGACATCAACAAGCCTATACCCACAACACTACCGAAGGCTGACCTTAGCTCGCAGATCGGGCTGTCCAAGTTGAGACACAAGCTGCCATACGAGACTAAGAAGCTGCTGGTTGAGGCGCTCGTTTTCCCGCACATCAATTACTGCTGCACTGTGTGGGGAGGATGTACTGCCTCCCAAAAGCACCGTATCCAGAAGGCGATCAACTTCGCGGCACGTGTCGTCACAGGACTGGCCCGACGGCAGCACGTCACTCCTGCTCTGCAGGCGCTTGGATGGCAGCGTTTCGAGGGCATGCTTGAAAAACGGGATGTGGCTCTTATACAAAGGCTGGTCTCGCTTGACGCGCCGCCTGCACTGGCCCAAGTTGTACAGCGTCGCTCGGACGTGTCACAGAGACACACCTGATGCTCCCACGGACATCAGTTGGAGCTACCTAAAATTAAGAGTGAGCGAGCGAGGCGCTGTTTCCCTTACAGATCTGTGTCCACGTGGAACAGCGTTGGCGGGGTCGGCAGCGGATGAAAAACCATGTATTTTAGATGTCTTTTATTTCTTTTGGTGTTTAGTGTTTCGCTATTGCGTTGATTTTAGCCTTTTATGTACGTACTGTGTAATGATTCACGTGTTTGTCAGCGAATTTTAATACTTGTATGTACACGACGAGAGGGCTGAAAAGCCATTTAAATGGAGACCTCAATACACTGGATTTGGATTTGGATTTGGATTTGGCAGAATGCGCTGTCAGCGGCTGTCAGCACGACCGTGAAACACCGCCCTGGAAGGTCAACCAATGACCAAGGACCTTAAAATCGGGTATCATCGGCTTCGTCTCGTCACTCACGGGCAACACGCCTGTTTTTTTCCGCGAGCTCTAGCTTAATCAGTGGCCGAACGGCAGGGGGTCCAACCGACACCTCCCAGCCCGCGAAGGCTGCGCCACGCACCGACCCGGAGCGGGCTAATTGGTCGACAAAAGCAATTTGAAGTGTTTTCAAAGTAGTATTTAGGCTCGGGTTGGGTGGGCTACCATTTCTATATTTTTTTATTTTTAGTTTAAAAAATATCGTTTCAGGGCTGTGACGAAAAAATAAGTGGCCTAAATCCGATGAGAAAACAGGATTTGGGGGTACCCTAGGTTTGGTTACTTGCATGAGTTGGCCCCCCCCCCCCAAAACGCAAGTCTGGATCCGCCAGTGCGCTCTACTAAGGCCTCTCCGAGGTCATGAGATAAACCACATGGGAAGACATTGGGTTTAGATGGCACAAATTATTGCCCCGCCGGGGACTGAGGTTGGGCCTCTTCTGAGGCAGGCCACTGAGCTAACCGTCACATCCCGTGAACTACTTCAGAAGGGGAAACTTCTCTACATATATCCCAGTTACCAGTGACTCAACAGCCCGTAACAAGAAGGAGGGGGTCAGGGGAGCGAGGCGGTGCCGTCTCGAGTCCTTACCTTCTCGAGTGCCAATGACCTCGGCTTGGAGACGCCATCGGAGCGCGCCTCCATTGCACCTCTCACCGCATGCCCACAGTCGCTTTAGGCGCCCGCGGGGACGCTCCGGACCCACGACTGTGTACATGTTGGGCGCCTACGCGAGGGGCACATAGCTCGGCCCGCCGCGGCGCCCCGCGCACGGCCGCTGCTGCTCACCGCCCGCCGCCGCCGCGAGCCCAGCCACCGGGCGACTGCAGAGACGCCTGCCGGCGGACGGAGCAACTACTCGGTCGATAGCGCCTCCCGTCTGCAGCGACGACCGCGCAGAGGCGGAGCCAACGGAGTGAAAATGGGGGGAGAGGGCAAAAGTGGTCACTGGTGAACATGAAACTCATGAGTTCTTAGAAAAAAAAGGCGTCAGAGATTTGAAGTTTTGCGAGTTTATAGTCGCCTCTCCGTTGCACTCCTAGTTCGCGTCGCTGACTCTGCCCCTGGCGAGCACTGCCTCTGGGCTCGTTGCCGGGCCAATATTGAAAGTCGGCCGGCGCTGGCGGGCGACGCGCGGCCGCGGCGTCAGATCAGAGAGAGCCGCCTCTGCCGAGTGGCCACAGTCACCGCATCTCATGGCCGGGGTCCATCTGGGTTCCTCCCCCTTTCCGCCCCCCCCCCCCCCCAGCCCTGCTTCCGGTGCCTCTTCCATCCCCGACGTGGTCGTCCCATCTGCCCGCCATATCCGCCTACCCATGGCTGGCGGAGTGCGGCGTTTGACGCATCCAGTCTGCCTCGGAGAAGCATCAACATAAAGGGTTGCGGTAAACGCTTTTTGCCAAAAGATGCGAAAGCCGGAAGACATCTCAGGTGATAGCGGGAATAAAAATCACCTATTTTGTCGACATCGACAAAATAGGTGATGTCGAAGCTATGCAGTGACGGAAACGGAGCCTGCTGGAAAATTTGTCACAGGAGGAGGTGTTGGGTCGAAATTGCCAGGTCAGGGGCGTCTTGACAAGGGTGTCAGGTCGAAGATGTCATTTCGGTGGCAGTGGTGCCAGTCACCGATGTCAGGTATTGGGTTTTGGGCCGAAAGTATAATTTCGCTAGTGTCACGTCAATGTCATCAGGTCCGTGGCATCCGTTGTGGCATATATAGGATGTCATGTCGAGACAGGTATGTCAAGAACTGTCAGGTCGGCATAAGTGGTGTCATTTTGCCAGTGTCAGGTCGTCTGCAGCGGTGTCAGGCTGGTGATGTCATGTCATTTCGTCACTGTCACTTCACCACTGTCAGTACAGGCCTGCGTCGGTGTCAGGTCGTGGCCGCGGAGCAGCGCCGTTCCCGTGAGGCGAATCCAATCGATGCGGTGTCAGCGCGTCGGACGATGGTACTGCGGCCGGGAGCGGCGATCCCCCGTTATAGACAGCTGGTGGTAGCGATATTTGATGGCCGGTCATAGCGGGAGCATGTGGTGGGAATGGCGCCGGGAAAATGGCGCTCTTGGTGTGATTGTGGTGGCTTCGAAAGGGCAGACGGGCTGATGTGTTTACTGGGAGCAATGGCTGTATTTTAGGGACTTCAGCTATTGGTGGATTCTCTCGGATGCAATAGACAATAAATAAGAAAGCAATGTAACTAAGATCAAAGTAAATTGAAATCGTGAAACTGTAGAGGTTATCTGCGTTCTATAAAAAACTACCAAGTTTACCCAATGATTCAAGCTAGATATATGCAACACATGACATAGGTTTTAGCAATTTTATTTACTGTTTGAATGCGTGATTTTATATGGATTGCAATGGATTGCAACTTCCATGAACGTATGAACGTGACAGCAGATTGAATGCGACAAAGAGAAGAAAACAAATGCGAGAGTGTGAGGCACATCAAAGCAGGGGCGGATCCAAGGGGGGGGTCACATGGGTCATGGCCCCCCCCCCCCCTTGAGGCCCGGGGGCCCAAAGACCTGCCAGGGGCACCACCGGCCTATCAGGGGTATCACAGTCCTGACAGGGGCACCACAGGACCGCCAGGGGCACCACAGGCCTAGCAGGGACACCACGGGCCTGGTGCCCCTGGGCCCTGACAGGACTGTAACGCCCCTGACAAGCCTGAAGTGTCCCCGGCAGGCACGTGGTGCCCCTGACAGGCCTGAGGCGCCCCTGCAAGGCCGGTGGTGCCCCTGGCAGGCCTGTGGTGTCCATGGCAGGCCTGTGGTGCCCTTGCTAGGCCTCTGGTGCCCCTGACAGGCTTGTAATGCCCCTGGAAGGACTGTGGTGCCCCTGGCAGGCCTCTGGTGCCCCTGACAGGCTTGCGGTGCCCTTGGAAGGACTGTGGTGTCCCTGGGCCCTGACAAGCCTGAGGTGCCCCTGACAGGCCCGTGGTGCCCTTGTTAGGCCTGTGGTGCCCCTGGCAGGCCTCTGGTGCCCCTGGCAGGTCTGTGGTGCCCCTGGCAGGTCTGTGGCGCCCCTGGCAGACCTGTGTTGACTGGTGCCCCTGCTAGGTCGCTGGTGCCCCTCACAGATCTGTGGTGCCCCTGGGCCTTGACAAGCCTGAGATGCCTGGCTATGACAGGCTCGTGGTGCCCCTGATAGAACAGTGGTGCCCTTGCTAGGCCTGTAGTGCCCCTGGCAGGCCTCTGGTGCCCCTGCTACCCCTGCGCCCGGAGAGGACTATGGTGCCCCTGAAAAGCCTGAAGTGCCTCTCGACAGACCCGTGGTGCCCCTGACAGGCCCAAGTTACCCCTGCGAGGTCGGTGGTGCTCCTGACAGGCCTCTGGTGCCCCTGGCAGGTCTGTGGTGCCCCCTGGCAGGCCTGTGTTGACTGGTGCCCCTGCTAGGCCGCTGGTGCCCCTCACAGGCCTGCGGTGCCCCTGGAAGGACTGTGGTGCCCCTGCCCCTAGGGGTGCTCATGGGCCCAACAGGCCCGTTGTGCCCCTGACAGGCCTGTCGTGTATACTTGCTAGACCTGTGGTGCCCCTGCTTCCTGGCAGGCGTGTGGTGCCCCTGCTTCCTGGCGGGCCTGTGGCGCCCCTACAAGGCCGTAGGTGCCCCTGACAGGTTTGTGGTGTCCCTGGAAGGACTTTGGTGCCCCTGACAAGCCTGAAGTGTCAAGGACAGACCCTTTAGACGCCAGGGTCAAGTTCGTCGGACTGACAACGATTCGCTTACCTGATAACGTTCCTGGTAAGTACTCACTACTCAGCGTCCACTGAACATATATACACATAACACATTCATATATACTTGCTTACAATTGGTAAATGTGGTTGTGGGTAAGAGTTACGATACTGACTAAAAATAAAAAAAAATAAAAAAAAACTGAAAATGGGGCACCACCAAAATTAAGTGGATGAAATCCGTTGAGTTTTTAATTTTGGGTATAGGTAGTGGCACCACTTCGATTCATGACCCTCCCCTTGGAGTTTTCCTGGATCCGCCCCTGCATCAAAGTAGGTAACTGTAATGCGATTCAGAACAACAAGTGAAGTGAAGCCAAAAGCTTCTTTCATCATGTAGTTGTGTATTCATTCCCCTCCCCTTAGGCCCTTATCACGGGTTGTCTTGCCATCAATTAGATGCATAAACCATACGAATAAACATTCAATAAGACATCGTTCCATCCAATTGTTATATAAAAGCCTCTTAGCAGACAGCAGAGCAGCATATGTATTCAAACGGAACATTGATTTGCCATCCAGATCCACTATCTAACGACTAAGCCGTCGCATTCCTAATGGCCACGATCGGTGCTGGCACGGTGTCGGCTTGGCTTCGATTAGTATGCAGATGAGAGGACGACAGCCACTACCACAGGGGGTAGCATTTGGCCGCCGCCACAGACTGGCTGGGTCGATGGTGTTGTGCTTCTCCTTTCCTCTCTCTCTCTCTCTCTCTCTCTCTCTCTCTCTCTCTCTCTCTCTCTCTCTCTCTCTCTCTCTCTCTCTCTCTCTCTCTCTCTCTCTCTCTCTCTCTCTCTCTCTATCTCTCTCTCTCTCTCTCTCTCCTGTGATATTTTTCATGAGCCACACTGCTTCGATGTTTCATTGTTTATATAACTCCATTGATCGTTATCAAATGACGCAGAGCTGGACCAGCTTCAGCCCGGGCCACCGAGACGTTATTCATCGCTGGTGTCGGTCAAGAGGTCTCAATCTCTATTGCGACTGCATCCATTCCTAATACCCGTCGCCGCTGGCATCATACGACCTCTATAAACCGCCTATCTGCGTACGACGGGTGGAGTCTACCACCAGATGGCAGGATATGACAACGGCTGCAGGTAGACAGCCAGTTGCACTTACACTGCAAAACACGGTTCATGTTGTCTTATCAAATCCGCTAATGCGTTACAGATATATGCATTTCTCATTCATGGCATTTCCGATAAATACCTGTGCATCAACTGGCAAGAGTTTGTGCAAATAGCGACTCATAAATACGACTTTGATATGGCAAGACAAAAAGGTAGAGAACCAAAATCGTAACTATGTTATCAGCATTGAAAAAGATGTTTTCGAAAGCTTGGATGCATTCGAACTGTCCCTTCACCAACCGTAATCGCGGCATCAGCGTTCGGAAACTCATCATGACTAGGTAGACTCGCCCGCCCAGCACGGCTGCTCTGCGGGACAGTCTACCCTCCCAGGCGATACGCTGCTGCCATCTAGTGGCCGGTTTATCGGCGCTGCGGTCGACCGCTAATGATGCTCATTGCTGGACTTTGGTTCTTCGGTAAATGTGCGAGTTTAAATAATTATGCATTCACAAGAATGAGAGAGAAAGAGGGAAAGAGAGAGACAGAGAGAGAGAGAGAGAGAGAGAGAGAGAGAGAGAGAGAAAGAGAGAGAGAGAGAGAGGGGGAAGAAAACGAAAGAGAGGGAAACAATAATAGTAAAAACAGTGCGCATATTCCTACGTTTTTTATATGTTTAAGTACGTATCATTGATGACGACGCAACACTTCGACAAGCTTGCAAAACCAGCAGACGCTGATCATGTTTTTAACCCGCGCCCTGCTGGGGGGGGGGGGGTGTTTGAACACCCCCCCTTGTGGTTTTTCGCGAATATCTCAAAAACGGCGGCGCGGAGCGCCGCCGTTTTTGGTACACCTTATCATACATCAATTCTACACATGTTGTGAAAATTTCAGACCAAGGTCATTCAAGGTCAGGTCACCAGGTCACTTGAAGTGACCTCACCTCATAAAAAGTTTCAATGTCTGTCATAGCTACACCAAGTGACCGATCGCTTTGAAACTTTCAGCGATTGCTAAGAGCAATAGCATGTACAAAATGTATATCTCAGAATTTTGATATCGATGACCTAAGGTCAGGTCAATTTTGCGACCTCCCCATTATAAGTCAATGGGAGAAAATTGAAATGCGCCTCTTTTCGACGAAAGACATTATAAACACTCCCAAACACTGAATTACAAGTGGTTTAGACACACTGAACATAGAAATGGTGTCCGTGACCCCCTGTTTATGCCCTGAGGTCATCTTAGGTCACGAATAGTATCTAACAGTTTTTCGCAAATAACTTTTGATAGAGGCATGCTAGAGCGATGAAAACGCCTTAGATGTGTTCAGCTCGACGATACGGATCGACTGATATGCAACATGACCCTTTCCGGTCAGGTCATGACCTTGACCTGAGGTCAAATTTTGAAGTTGACCTTTCAAGGTCAAGTTATAGTTCATTCGATGCGTCTTGACGAGAGGAACACGATGCCGGTAAAAGTAAGCTCGTACAAGGCTTGGGTCAAAAGTTATTGCAGAAAAACTGTTTCCGAAAAAATTGGCTATTTTTGCAGTTTTTGCCCCCTGCAGGCAAAACCGTTGACGTTAGGTCAAATCTGAGAGAATTACTCAGAAAGGGCGTTAATAGGGCTATCGAATGCGCTTTTCCGCGGCGCTGTAGCTCTATTGGTTCCCAAGTTGTGCGTTGGCTTCTTGGAAATTGTCGACATTCGACCTGGAAATCGGCGAAATTTTGCCTTCAATGACCTCTGGTGACCTGACCTTTGACCTGACCAAAAAATTGACCGAAGTGATTTCCTCATTATTTTTGACGCTCTTTCGAACGCCGCCTTCCGCGTATCGCTACGTGGCCCAGGAGCCGAGATAGAAGGGGGGGTGTTCAAACACCCCCCCCCCCCCAGCAGGGCGTGGAAATCCAGGACCCCCAGCTGGGCGCGGGTTAACCCGCGAGTTGCTCTGGGGGGGCGTTAAACGCCCCCACTTTTTTCGCCGGGCCATAGCATAAAAACGGCGCGCCGCAGGCGCGCCAAATTTTGGCTACCTGTAGGGAATTGATTGTAGTTTATTGTGACAAAGTTTCAAAAAAATCGGTCAGAAATTTTTTGAGATATCGAGGTTTTTGTGACGTCATGATTTCTGAGTTTTCGACCAAAAACGGTATATGTTCAAAAAATCATATAAAATCACAGAATAGACATACAGACATGCCGTAAACGCTGTTAGACTGCCAATACCATAAACAATCAAATGGCTATCTTCGATTATTGATTATCGTTCCGCATTTTCCAAAATCTTGAACTGAATCTTGGCAATTTCTCGTGACTACTTCACGACCATGATACATGCATTTCTTAAATTGAACTTTTTGAGCCAAACACGTACACATATGATAAAATGAATGTAACCATCGTGCTCTACGCCCCAAATTACCCATAAAACATGTGTCACGGGCTGCGAATATCAGTTTTGATTTTCGGGGATATGTGCCTACCCGGTTGACCTGACCTTGACCCTGACCTCTGCTTGACTGACCCCTACATGGAGCTGACACTCTTGTAGGCCTTATATGATGGATTGTGCACCGTTTTGACAGAGTTACTGACGAGAGGCGCCCATTGCGAAGTCCTGAAGTCGATGCTACTGAAAGCCCGATTTCAGGTGTTTGACCTGACCTTGACCCGACCTGTGACCTCAAAATTCAACTTTGAAGTGCTCATCTGAAGCGTCTCGTCGCGCTCTTTCGTTTGCCGCCTCGTGCGTTTCGCTGCGCCTATTGGTTCTCGAGTTATCGGCTGGGGGCGTTTAACGCCCCCCCCCCCCCAGCAAACGGTGGGTGGCGAAATACCCCAGCAACTGCCGGGTTAATCACTCGCTCCTCTCCCAAACCCATGCCTACCCACGCCAATCTCTCGTCTTTCCCTGCTCCTTCACCGATGAGAACGGCACTGTAATTGGAATGGCTCGCCCGGGAATAGCTCTGTTCTTGTTGCCGATTGGTCGTCCCAAGCACGGCAGGACGATCTAGAAAGAGAATCCACCAGCCGGCTGTTGCTAGGGGAGATGGTGTGGCCGAAAATAGCCCACAGGCAGAGGTGAATGGCAGTTGATTTGTGGCTGATGCAACAGCTGGGAAGAAACGTGTCCAGTACCCACCAAATTGAATTGTCTGAGTAGACGGCAGAACCTAGAGTCGATAGTTCAAGTGTTCAAACAGATAGGGTCGTTTCGCCGAAGACAGACTATACAGATCAACACCATACCACACGCCACCCCACGGACAAAACTAGAATACAAGCATTTTCCTGTTTTTTTTTTCTCCATTTATTAGAATCGTCGTCGCTCAATGCTCCTTGGCGACCAATCACAAGCAGGGTCAGAACGGCAAACCACACTTGGATTAGCTGCAGTATGTGGAGAAACTCAGACAAACTGCAGTCTTTTAGCTGGTTCCGCTGGCTCAAAAACCACCAATACTGTTCATAGAACACCAAACAGTTGTGCAATGACATTAGGTGAGCAACAAATATATCATTATCAGTTATCACCTATAACGTTTGCAAGCATAGGTGGAGGTTTGTGCCCAGCTAGGAGTGTCCGAGCTCTCCCGATTCCACGCCGGCTTGACTTAGGAGCCGCAGCAAACGGCGGAGGTCAAGGTTAACACTAGGTTGGAGGCGAATTTGCTGCGCCAAGGCACCCCCAGCTCGGCACGAAGTTCCACCGATGTTTGCTAGGGATAACAGGCACAAAATGGCCTTGTTCCATTTGTCTACAAAAGTAACGATAATTACGAGCGAGCGAGCGCAGCGAGCGAAGTGAGTCTTTTCAATATAACGGAAAAATCTCAGTATGAGCGGCCCGGCCCGGCCCGGCCCGGCCCGGCCCGGCCCGGCCCGGCCCGGCCCGGCCTGTAACGCTTTTGAGAGGCTTATATCTCAGCAACCGCTGGACCAATTAGCCTGCGGTCTTTTTTGTTGGGTAGCCCCATCCCTTCTACCCCGTAATTGACTACTTTTGATGCATCTCAGTGACCGTCGTGGTACGTGCCACGTGAAAAGTCAAGGGTGTTCAAGCTGTTTTGCAAAAGTAGTGATTTTGAGAGGCTCATATCTCAGCAGCCGCTTGGGCGATTGACTTGCGGTAATTTTTGTAGGGTAGCAGCATCCCTTCTACCCAAAATAGGATACTCTCGATGTATGTGGGTCACCCCCAGTGCACGTGCAAAATACAACAATAAGAGGTGCCAAATTTGTTCCCATTTCAGTAACTCGGTAATTACTGGGGCGATTTCGCTGAAACTTGGCATACAGGTAGGCACCCACCAGGCAATGCATTCCCATGTGTTGCGGTTAGGGTGCTACTGCACGTGCGCACGTGCAGGGGGCGTTTCCAGATCTCGAGAACGGCTGGGCCGATTGCGCTCAAATTTGGTACACGGTTGGGGACCAGTTAGTAGGGTGCCGTGCAAAAGTCATTTTGGACCCCGTTTGCACGTGCGCACGTGCAAAATGCCGCTTCCAGATCTCAGGAACGGCTGGGCCGATTGCGTTTAAATTTGGCACACCGCTAGCGACCGGTTAGAAGGGTGCTTTGCACAAGCCCATTGGAAGCACCCTCTCGCCCTTCCGCACGTGCAGGGCTTACTACCTCGCTCGCTCGTTCTTCGCCCAAAAGGCGTTTTACTGGTATGATATTTACTTAAAAAAGAGCAGTAGTAAATTAATGAAATGAACACCGTTATTAATGGGGTTAAACTTCGAGAATTAACGGCATCAGCGTATGCAGACATCACAGCACTCACCAGCTTGTTATTCAAACATTGGCAGCCAGCAAGCCGGCTTCACGAGACCATAGCACTTCTAACGTCATCGCAAGGACTTCACAGACGTCTGCCTACCGAGCTAAGCAGGGCTTACTCCTCAATATGGCACACTCTGTTCGTTCTACGAGTAAATACCGTTTTCTTCTACAGAGTTTATCTATAACAATAAACGTTGATTCAGTCATGTAATGCATTCTT
Source organism: Amphibalanus amphitrite (assembly GCF_019059575.1). Lineage (NCBI taxonomy): Eukaryota > Metazoa > Arthropoda > Thecostraca > Balanomorpha > Balanidae > Amphibalanus > Amphibalanus amphitrite. Next base: position 45,333 of record NW_024883749.1, read on the forward strand.
CAAAGGCCACGATCGTTGGAAAATATACAGCATACACTTCAACAAAGTTATGTCTCCTGTGCAAATTAAGATTTAAGAATTGCATTGCCTTCTAAATGCTAGTCGTTTTACACCTCCTCGTCATGAATCACGAAATATTTTTAGAGAACAATATCGGCCCAACTGCTAACACCAAGCTTTGGTGTTCGATGTGATTATAAGGGACAGCGGTAATACTGGCTAGAGAAAGGCATATTATATACATATCAGCGCGCAATACTGTAGGATTACGATAAACTGCTAAGTGGAAACAGTTCTGAATTTCAAAACATCGCCAATTCTCCTTGACGGGTCAAATATAAAACCATAACAGCCTGTAAAATGATACATGTCAAGAAAAAACGCTGAAATACTCCAGAATATCTTGCAAAAACAGTTCTGGATGGGAAATGTTTGATATTTCACCACCATAAGTTCCAGTCAAGTCTCAAGAGATCAATCCAAGTAAAGTCAGCCCTGGATAGAAGAAAGAACCATCTTATTGACGGCGTACGACCCTCAGTCCCTAGCGCCCGAGTGTGAAGCTGACGATGGACTGTTTTCTCTGGCGGTCCTCCGACTTTGAGCGTCGCTGCTGTGTACTCTGGCGTCGAGAGAGGCGGCTGTTCTTCACAGATGGTACTGAAACGCAACGAAAAAAAAACAGGCAGTAAATATAGTTGCAAAGAGATGGGTAAAACATGTGGGCGAATGTCGGTCCTCTTGCTATTGATGGACTGCTGGGTTGAATGTAGATTGGTGAAAATACATGTAAGAAGTCTGAATCAAATATAAACCCATCATAACATCACTAGCTCAGACAATAAACCCAAGTGCGATAGGCTAATGAAACGGTACAATACTAGAATATAAGATAATCTGCCCAAGCAATTAATATTTATGGTTTATAACCTCTACACAAAAATAAAATCATTCAAGTTTTACTCTTTAAACATTTATTAATCGTAACATTAATAAACATATTGTCAAACAATATCGAAGTATTTCATCGGATAGGACGGATGAACGTCAGAATAACTGTCAAATGACCTATCGCCCGCCACATCACTGACATGTTTTGACGCTGTTCTCTCGTGTCGAGAGCGACGTCCTTCTCCGCGTCGACCTGGTTTTCGTTTTGCTGACTGTCGGTAGATGGCTGGGGTCGAACTCATCATCGGTCTGCACTCGAGACTGTTTGCGTCTGTGGATATGACGTCATTAAATGACGCCAGAGGATCGTCATTCGAATCAATGAGTAATGGTGTCATATATCGAAGGCAGACGTTATCTTCGGGAGCAGAGCTTTGCCGGGGAATTTTCGGTTATTTATTGAGTGTGGTTCAGGGAAGATTTGTGTACTTCGATGAATGCAATGCCCACAAAATATCAATGCATGTCAACAATTCTCAAACGATCGTTACAATGTTTTTAGCTACCCCCGGTGTTGAATGCATGCCATTGACTTCCTACATCCTTTCAGTTAACCATTCAGTGGACTGCACGTCTTTTTCAATTCTCACGCCCTGGGAGTGGACCCCAGTGGTAACAGCTGCTATGAATTCACATTGCCATTAGGAAAGGTGGTACTATTGTCATTGACGCACATTTGACGTCATCAGCTAAACAGAAACGTTCCAAACACCGGTACTGAAACGCTGGCTAAATGGATCATTTCCATAACGTTACATTATGGAGCTGCTTCAAAAGCAAGTTAGCATGAAAACTGAGTCATTGACCTAAAACTGACCCGTTGTAGCGGTCATTGACCTAAAATTGACCCGTTTTAAGGGTCATTGACCTGTCCCTGACCTGTTGCGTCGGTCATGTTCACGAAGGTCTAACAGGAGGGATGACCGTCGGCTCATGGAGGCTGTGTCCAGGTCACCCTGGCTCCCCCAGTGCTTCAGCGATTCCCTGCAAATATATGACAGAGGCTCACTGTTTGTTCGTGCTAGCATCTTTTCCTCGAGAAATGTTATGCTATATACAAAAAATCGTTCTTCGGTACGCCTAAGAGTCATTCAAAGTACATAAGACCTGATAGTAAATCGAATTTTCAAACTATGAGTGAAGCAAGTTGTCTATTTATCTATCATTCCACCTCTCTCCCTTCTCCTTCCCTCCCACTACTCTCACTCTCTCTCCCTCTCTCTCTCTCTCTCTCTCTCTCTCTCTCTCTCTCTCTCTCTCTCTCTCTCTCTCCATCTCTCCCTCTCTCTCTCTCTCTCCACCTCTCCCTCTCTCTCTCTCTCTCCCCTCTCCCTCCCCTCACTCTCTCCACTCTATGCGTCCCTTCCCGCTCCTTCCCCCTTCCTCCCTCCCTTCCCTCCCTTCCCCTTCCTTTTATCTCCCTCTCCCTCTCTCCCTCCTCCCATCCTCCCTCCTCTCTCACCTCCGCCTCGTCGCGACGACCGACGCTGCACTGACATCCGGTCTAACGGACGGACTCGATGACGGCCTGTGTTCTGACGTCCCCGTCACACGTATTGGAGGCAGACGGACTGGTGAGGCGGCTGAACCAGGCAGAGAACTGACGAGAGCACCGCGCCAAGGGTAGAGCAGGCGAGTGATGTCGGATGAGAGGTGATGTGTGACGTCAGATGGGTTGGAGTATGACGTCAGATGAGTTGAAGCAGGACGTCAGAGTAGACACGATTATGACATCAGACGAGATGTGACGTGTGACGTCAATGACGGATGACGTGACGTTGATGACAGCAGATGATGTCATCAGATGTTAGCCGAAGAGTTGCGGTAGATGGACATGACGTCAGATGAGTGATGACGTCGAGCACGTTTAGTGAGATGGATAGAAGAGGATACAGGCCAGACTAAAGCCGAATAATGTTGGATGAAGGATAAAGAAAGGGAGAACATTGTATGCCGAATCGAAGAAAAATATATGTCACAGCATGCAAAATAAGCAAACTACAATTTTGTGAAAAAAGTGAATGATCAAAATAAAGAGATCATAAACATTGAATATAAAAAATGCAGAGCAAAAGCGAATAATATAATTCAATGAAGCTCAACTACTAAAATGTACACGGATCAAGCAAGGATCAATCGATTGTCGAAAACGAAAATTCGAGCACGTACAAATAACTACATTAGATATCATGTGATCATTGTTATACGCCATAGCAACGGTGTACAAAAATTAGTCAACTATAACTAAAACAAAAGCTATTTTACAACTTTTTGATTATTCAATAAGCTAGTTTACACTGTACGTAGAGTTCATGTTGGCCATGGTGTGTAATGCATTGCCACAATCCATATTTTTTATTCTTGCTACAAGGCTGAAACTATGAGTATGTTCAGGCATGTTGCAAAACTTTTGTAAATGTTCCAAAAGCATAGGCTAGTTGGCAACGATACGTGAATGTCTTGAATGTTACTGTGGCCACGGTGACTATAAATATTGTGGCAAGGACGGGCGCTGGCAGCCAATCATGAAAACAAAAAACATATTCATAATGAAGTTCTTCCCAGGAATGAATAGAGCTATCAATAATAGTTAAAACCGTCGTTGTTTGTGTTTAAAGGTATTACATCTCAATAATGAATCAGTAAATATGCCACTTTAATTTTTTCACCTTTTCAGTCAACCATCTATGTTTCATCCAATAAAAAGAAGAATATGAAGATTCAATATGATGCCGTTCATTCTTTTCTTTTATTCTTCTCCTCAGACCTCAGGGTGTCAGCTACAAGTCTAATCCATCTGATAAGTATAACTTGATATTCATCGCCTTCTGCATTTACAGTTCACTCAAAATATAGCGTTTGTGCTCTGAATTTAAAATATCACGCATTCACAAGGCTCCACCTAAGCAGCACAAATATATCCGCACTTGATAGCTCTTAGCAGTCAGGTCATTCGAGAAGAAAAATGCAAGTTTTACTGACTTCCCAAGATCGGAAAATCATCGTCAGCAAAATCGACAGCTATTTGCATCTGCCTGAGAAGCAACACAGCAAACGTGAACTACAGCCGGGTGCACTTTACACACGCCAAGCGCAAACCATGCCTCCACTCCACGAGACATTTCTAAAAGCGTGTGTGGCGCCATCATGAGAGCTGGCGTTTGATTGGTCGCGCTCCGCGGGTATCGTGCGGTGATTGGTCGAGCGGCGGCCTTGACCTAGAGCCGGGGCAGGGTGGTGACAGATGATTGGCTGCCAGCTCCCGGGGTGGGGGTGGGCGGGGCGCTGTAGGCGCCCGACCAATGGGAGCCCGGGTGGATGTGAGGCAGCTGAGCGCTGGCCGCACTGCAAAACAGCAACGCGAAGAAAAATTGTCACCCAGCTTGAAGTGCAAAATGCTTTACAATTGTGTGTCTAAAATTTCCATGGAATATGTCTTTTCACTAATGTTAGTTGTGCTAGTTACTAGTTTATTTCATGTGTTGATTTTTCCGCCATTATGTTGGATAAATGCTCAATAACATCTCACCTAGGGACTACTATTGCAAAGTTGTTTTAACCCTATTAGTGGCAGGCTCCTGGCTACCCCATATTAGTGGCAGGGGGGGGGGGCTGTTTACGACCCCCTTTGATATCTCGAGATCCAACCGGCCGATTTTCAAAATTCAAACGGCATTCGATTTGGTTCAACGAGATCTACATTTCTAAAAAAAAAATAAAACTATAAAATGTCAATAGGGGGGTAGAGGGGGTAAAAACGGGCAAATTGCAGATACATTTTATACTGTTTATCACGGCCAGGTTTCTGAACCAATCTTAACGCAACTTTTGCCGATCGATAGAGAATGAACCAGGAATTCACATGGATCCTAAAAATATGCATTATCAAAAATCATAGGCGGATACAGATCATTGAGATTGGGGGTACACAAAAAGTATAGTGAATAAGGTTTTTGTTGGTACTGTTTCTAAAAAGGGTGGCAACTGGCAATGGTCTTGTTATGTTACAATTTTCTTATGAGAGAACGACTAAAATTGTATTGGTCATGCATAGGCGGTGTCAGAGCACCTATGTTGGGAGGTAAAAAATAACCCCCCTTTTTGGACGCCTGGATCCGCCTATTATAGCAAAAACGTGTCAAAAGAGGATGCACAATAACTTTGTATATGTTATCACATGATATCTTTCATTCACTGTTCGTAAAACTGGTGCAGCATCGTGATCTTCGCCCAAATGACTCGCTTCACGAATAGGACCCCCCAATTCCCAGTGCTCTGGAGCCGCCCCTGGTAAAGTTATGAACTTGAAATTTTCAGGGAATGTGCCCAATTTAGTTTTAGGAAAAGTCAGAAAATTTCAGCATCGTAGCTTCAGCGGTTTCGGAGATATTCCCGAAAAACCTGAGGGGTGGATAAAAACAACCCCCCTGCCACTAATAGGGTTAAGTTATGGAAAAACGCACAAAAATTCTTGTTCTAACGAACTGACAGTATTTGAACTAAGCATCAGTGGAAGAATCGAACACT
>NW_024883750.1:0-45066 GCF_019059575.1 Amphibalanus amphitrite
AGAGAGAGGAGAAGGAGAGAGAGAGAGGTTAGAGAAGAAAGGATTGCGAGAGATGAGATAGGGAAAGAAACAGTTAAGTAAACCGGGCTGACTTAGACCTGGCTGAGAATCACACATCGGAAGCAAATGCTCGGAGGTCGAAAATGATTGGTAGCGATGCTTAGGGTATACATGTAGACTTCCTTGGGTCAACGGTCAATAAGCACCAAAGTATACACAAACGCAAACAACCACGAAATGAACACTCTATGCTGAAAGCTGACTGCTTCCTGTGCCAGCCGGTGACTTTGAGACCGCGATAAAAGCATTCGGAGGGCCTGTATCAACATGTCACCCAACTGGTCCGCCGAGGTACGACAAGACCAATCAATTACTCGGTCGTCGATGCGAATCGGCACGGCCCGTCGCCCGCTGGCGACGCCACCGCCCTGCGAGCCCCTCAAAGCTGGTGGCGGTCTCATGCAAAATTCCGGACGCATGTATCGCCATGATGGATGTCCGTCTGTCCGGCGTCCGTGAAGCTGCAGATAATCACCATGGAAAGGGGCTTGACGGCTGATGTGGACCGAGAATGACGCAGGGAATGACAAAGGTCAACTGGGAAGGGTTCGTCTTGGATGAGCGGCTCTCAACGGGTTCGAGGCATCCTGAATAGTTCTCCGAAGAAATTCAAAAGGGACTCAGCTAACACTGTTGCATTGCATTTTGACCATTACGACGCAGCTAATATGATTTATCGCCCAAAACATGTTTCAGGCCATTCACCAATAAACGTAGCTATACTCGTTGACTAACCCCTAAAAAATAAAAAAGAATAGATATTAGTTTGGAGGAAAGCAGAGTATTCGCAACCCGGAGATGCGCTGATGCCCCTGGCACTGATCCAGTGCAGTCGGCGACTTGTCGACTGCTACTCAACTGCCGAAACGGCCTAACCCCATGGACATAAAGCAGACAGTGGGAGCCTGCAGTCGGCAATCAGAGATCGCAAACATGCAGTTCGACGTCTTTGACAGCCCTGTACCATCCGCTCGCCTTTCCCGTCAGCCGACAAGGTTCGTGATTTGATGTCGTACTTTCAGCAGGACGGCCAGCACCAACAACTTCATGCGATACAGATCCAGTGGACTGTGTTTTAGATAAAAAACATGCAAATGAGCCATGCAGACTACTTTACGTATAAATCAGAACGTTGTTCATCGATGATTTAGTACAAAATCGGAGCTAGTTTTTGTAATGTTTCTCACCAAAAACCACGGAAGAAGGGAATCGAATCAATCTCGAATTCTCTTGGCGTGTGCGCTGTGCTGTATATTTCATGTCACCCCAAACGCGTTGTAGAATAATTCACGCAATGCCATCACGTTCCTCCCACTTCCGTATGATGGCCATCATTGATTGAGACTCCTATCGTCTCTTGTCGTTTATTTTGTAACGACGCTCGCCTCCACGGAATGGCCGAAACTCCGGAGAGTGGCCATTCCTGCCTAGCTCAGAGTCGGGTCGATTGGGTACCCTAATCCCGGGTAGGCCATGGGGTTAGCTGACCCCTGGACTGAAAGTTCCGTACTTTGAGAGTAGTGCCCTAAAGGGTTCCGGGGATGCGCGTTGCTTTGACATAATTACGACAAATTATGTGTGGCAGTTGGTACTCAGAAGTATTTTCTGCGTTGTGGTGTTCGAACGTGACTTGAAATGAAATGTGTCTGTAGTTTAAGGTTTTTTTATACCATCGTGCAAGAACAAAAAAAAATGAAATAGCTGCAATGCAAAAACAGACAAGTATGTAGTTGAATCGGGCACAATGAATGCAAAAGCTGAACGAATTGTTCATGTGCATATGGTATGTCTGTATGAAAGTCATGAAAGGTAGTTTTAACGTTACTAAAGAAGGATTTCTGCGATTTATCAATGTCAGTGGTGAAATGTCACTTTGCCGACTGCTGACTCCTGACGTCAATCGCTAGGTATCTTCGTGGAAAGCTGCAACACGTGGCAAAATGGCGAAAAGCCAAAGGAACTTTCCGATCGATTTCGGATGCAGGTGTGTCGATGTAGCCACGTTAGCAAAAGGTTTTTGCTAACGTGGTGCATGATGTTTATGCTGCATATGCAAAAGGTGTTTATACTTGCGAACACAAATTTAAGCATTGCATTATGACACCGTTTTCGTTAGCTTAATGTGTGGCAGTCACTTTTTATGCCAGTTAGTTAGTAGTCGTGTATACAATAGGTACATATTTTGTAAAGTTGATAATATTTTCGCACCTTAACTGCAATCTGAGGCTGCTCTGTGATCATGTTACAAGAACATATCCATACAAGTAATGAAGCACACATCGTTTGCCACCCTCATCAGTCTCTGAATAACCATCCTCCATTGTCGTTATACAATTCCTCCGTCTGCGGTGCAGCCAGCGACGATCTTAGTGGCAATGGGTCCCATCGGCCACCGGCCTGCGCCGCCGGGTATTTCGGTATACCGCCGTCCATATTTTTAGTATCGACCGGATTAGAAGCAGGAAGTGGCACAGCGTGAAGGTCACGTGCCCTAACGGTCAGCTGTGGATATTTTAAAAACAACACCCATCTATGCTAATGAAGAAAATTCCAAAAAGGTTAGATTTACTCAATATTTATCCTTATCAAATGAGTATGGAAATTCTTGTTCTACGGAAGTAATGAGCTGTATTTTCTTTCACAAGTATGTTCCATATCTACTATGCTGTGAAATAAAATATAGCTACTGTTGCTTTGAGGCTAAGACCAAAATTAATGGTTCCGCACATGAGCGCTCCATGGATGCGGGTGAATATATCAGCAGTGCCGTGTTGCCGATACAGTTGCCCGCCTGGTAACACCGCGTGACCAACTGGCTCGGGCGCTCCCCGTGCACGGCGGCAACAAAAAGGCTATCTACCCAGCGGCCTCGGCGCCGGCTTCTGACACATTCGCCGCACTTGGTTTCCGAGATAAATGGGTGTCGTTACGCTACTCGATGTGACACATACATAGTGAGAACATCTCTTGAAGCTGGCGCACCGCATCCAGCCACCAAATGCCGGCCAGCACTGTTCGATAGCGCGATAGCGGTAGTTTCGTTGACAGGTGCTGGTTAGGAGAATCAGATATGCGTCACGACATATATTTCAACTACAAAACAGTACTAAGTGGTACTGCTGGCTGTGGGGGAAAGACAGATGCGTTGAATCCGTAGCTAATTGGTTCTCAAACATCTTCCCATTACCTACTGGTAGGTGTTCTTAGGCCCAACGAACGGATATACTCGAGGTTAAACCACACAAAATACGAGCATACGATCATATGGATTCGATTAATAAAACGCTTACCCAGTCGCCTCTTCTGGATTGAGTTAAAGATAAAACATTTCATCTGCGACGAATTTTTATTTCATTTCAACCCACGATTCAGTGTGTGCGTTGGTGTAAAATGGAGCATCTCTTTTCAAAGTCTACCTACGATTCCCTAAACACTGTGGCAATTCACAAGAGATAGCAAAGGCTTTTTACTCATTCCGGTATAACCAATGGTGTATTTTAAAATTTTATTATAATTAAAATCATTATTATGTTCTGCACTATCGATCGATACCGCTCTGTGTACCTATACAGCTTCAGCAACGCATATCAGTTCCAGGACCGGTTTTTGACCAACGGCTGTCTGGTAAGATCGGCGCACCAGTAGTCACCAAGGGAACAGACGGCCGTCCGGTCAGTTGTCCAGGGTCATCGCATGGGCCCTATAAAACGCCACAAAAAAATCTGCGGATTATTGAAAATTCTAACCGTCTGCGGTGCGCTGAGCACTGAGCAAAGAGCTGTTCTTCTTTAGGTAAATATCAGCTGCATGAGTAGTGTTGGAACTGTTTGATGTTGTAATCTCAATTGTTACATGCCAATCATCTCAAATCATGACTAAGATCAAGATCATGGTCTTCCAGATCCTCACCTATACCGTTATCCAATGCGAATCTTATAGGCTGGGGATATGATTCAGAGCTGGACGAAATATCCGTTTCAAACCGTTCCCAATTTCAAGCCTAACACCTGATCGTAAAGAAGATTAGAAAAAATGCAGCGTTACATCGCCACTTATGCTCGTCGAGCAGCCTTCCGAGGTTACTGACCCCGACTGATTTATCAATGGCTGGCGACATCGATGGTCACAGAGTCAGACAAATAGTTCGGTGTGTGGTCGATTACTTTTTGCGGGCGCTCTGCCCTGAGTCATTTGTATAGAACCAAGCTGATGCTGTTCTTGCAATCGGAACTTAACGCCGTTAAATTGTGTCACATTTATTGATGCTTACTGGTAAGCAGACATGTGCATGGATCCGAGAAAATGGATCTGGGATCTGATCCCACGGATCCTGATCTCGGATCCGACGGGATCATAGATCCAGCTCTGTAATTTATCGAGAGATCCGTAGGGATCACAGATCCGAGTCTCATTTTTTTGCTTGAGATCCAGTGAGATCATAGATCCTCACTTATTTTTTGTCAACACATATATAAGAAAAAACACTTGTTTCAACTCACAAGCGTTCTGTTTTAGTGATTTTATGTGATCGCACGTCATAATCAATAGGTTTGTGTCACTTATTGGCATAAAAACCCTTTAAAACATGGTTTCAGATGTGGTGCATGGTGGGATCCACTCAGATCATAGATCCATGTTCTTAATTTATCGTCAGATCATATGAGATCATAGATCCAAGCTGTATTTTTCACGCCGGATCCGGTGGGATCATAGATCCTAACTTGTATTTTGCTTCGAGATCCACTGAGATCATAGATCCATCACTCGGATCCATGCACATGTCTGCTGGTAAGCTCTTTCACCGCCCGTTATCATCGAGAAAATCATCTTAAGCTTCTGAATAAATCAGCGTCTGGCCCCTGGGCCTGAACGCTCCTAGCCTACGGCTACGCCGGTGGGTGGCGAGAAGAACGGTACCTAGCATGCCGCCGCGTCATCCGCCGTCATCGGGGGCGTCATCCGTCGTCACGGGGCGTCATCGGGCGTCATTAGAGGTGGTGATTAGCCTCGCTAAACTCGGCCGGTCACGCAGCAGCTCTGACCGCCGACCGGTCGCTGAGCTCGACTGCAACAGCTTCCCAATCGCCGACACCGACCGTGGCGAGGAGAGGAGAGGGGCCGGGAGCTACCAGTGGATGAATGTCGTGTTGAAGATTATTGCGTGTAATAGTTTCAGCATGGTTCTTTCAAAGCGATATTGTTTATAGACTTTCATGGTTAGAAGTTTTTGGTGGGATAAGAAGTTTAATAACAAATAAAAAGGGCATGTTTTGTGGTTTGTCAAACATTGCTTTCCATCAATGCTTTTTGAACGAAATTTGAGGTTAATTCATCACGCTGCCGGAGAACAATGCTCGCTAACATTTGACGATACCCCATCTGCGCCCACCCACCCAGCTGACCACATCCGAGTGCGCACATCCTTGGTGACTCAACTCCGCAGGAAATATGGACGTTGATCAGGAAGGAGACTGTGTCTCTGGGGGTTCCCTCAATGGGAGTTTGCTGAGATCCAATTGCGGGTCACTCATCTTCAGACGCTGCGAGGGACTGAATACGAGTGTCTTGTGTCCAGGATTTCCTAGAGGGGGAGAGGGGGCTTACTTTACACCGAGCCGGCACTGGTCAGTGATCACCCATACCAACAGTTACCCCAAACGGCATGACACCTAGCTGTTCTCATTTGATTATGAGATATCTATTGTGCTTACGAAGATATACCTATGCATGTCCCTCCGCCACTGTATTTCTATTAGCTAAGTTACTGCTACGCCTTAGTAATTGAAAGTAGGTACTTATAAAATAACCCCAGGCTCGAGTTTCAGAACCGTAGGAAGTTGTTTGCAAATTTGACGCATTTGCACGTGCTGACCTTTAGGGAAGTGGTCTGAAACTTTCCAGCACTCCCGATGATGCTGAGATGAATATCTGCGCAGCCACGTTAACAACCTAAGACTGGTCCTATCTGCGCCTATATATACGTTCACGTCAACGGCGTAGTATCAACTAACACGATTTTTGTCTGCTTTCAGTTGCCAGCTATCTGCGTAAGGCCTAGTGGTGATTTGTATGCATAATCTTCGTTCGCTACTTGGGTAACGTGAACGTCGTCTCTCTACCTTAGCTGCACCGATTGGCTCCAATGATTCTCTTCGGACATGGAAGCTTCCCTGGTTCGTGTTAGGTAAAACATTGCCAATAACCAGAAAATAAATACCGCAATGCATGACTGCCAAACTCTGTGTAATAAAATGCTCGGAAGGTCCATACCTGAGACAAATAATTGGGCTGAATACGGCCTACAATGGCTCCGTAACGTTCAAGCAGTTACAACGTGGTGACTTCAGGTTTGGGCCGTCATGAGCCTTTCGACAGCTGAGAAGATCGCAGTTGGGTCGGGCGCGAAACACCGCGACAGGTTCTGGGCTAAGACAGGAGCACTGCCATTGACGCACCTGTACTGGTATTGTCATAAACAGGTTTCAGACATTTCAAGGCTGCCTCTATTCTGGAGCCGTCGCAGGAGCTGATCAGTTGACATGTCCCTGATGTGATCTTGAGGGCCATATTGTCGATATGTCAATTGATTGGAACGTCAATTATTTTATACTGAGGTCGAACATTGGCAGTGGCTGCGAGTAAGTAATGCAGCTCATTCAATGAATGTTAGACAAGATCGTCTTCCGAAAGGTCACGATTTAAATGTAAGCAAGACTGAATATCTAGGGTCAATCTGTGAGCAGCACTGACAAGCGATAGCCTCGCTTGACTGAAACCGCCAGTGGTTGAGTTAGTCGCATTCTTTAGCCGCTCTGTGCTGGCGGCCGCGATTTGCGAGCGCAATGCTTGTTTTACTCTCCAGCCCACCATCTTCAGTGGTTGTCCTTGACATGGATCTACCCATTACACACAGCCCCTGTGCTCAGCCGCAGCGAGCACGCCAAAAACACAAACCGGCGAACATTCTAGACACGCAAGGAGTTTTCGGAAAAGGTGGGCGCTCCGAGCTGAGCCGGGCTGAAACCAGTCTGGGATATGATCGGCGGGGCGGGCCACTGAGGCGGATGTACGCGTCTAATCGGCGTGCCGTGGGTGGTTTTTCTCTTATCAAAACGAAAACTGCGGGGCGTGGGACTGCCGCATGTAGTCACGCTTGAGATACGTCTTTGGCGCAGTAGTTTGATAAAAGTTGGGTAAAAGCAGTTGGGTAAAATCCAGGAGAGTTACAGTTCTCTGCATTCTACTTATACTGAGACTTTTCGTCCGTTTTACCCCATCCGCCGTCAGCTCAAAACGCATCTCCATCAATTCTAAAAAAGAGATGATCTGCAAATTTTGTCACATTTAGAACTATAGTGCCGGACCTGGTTTGCGCAAGGAAAACGAATGCCAGAGGGCATGTATACCTACCTGTTTATCAGTGTCAATTCTGCAAGGATAACACTTCAATTACTGCTTTCGAAAAGCTTGCATTACCTTTCTGCCTTCATCACTAACTTGCCGAGCGAGTCCAGTTCGTGTTTGACGCGCCGAGGGCTTATCATTGCCTGCCGTGCGCTGCTGCAGCCATCTTCAACTGCGCAGGTACCCATCGCAAGCTGCGCACGTGCTGGAACAAGCGCAACGAGGAGGCGCCCGACGCCCTAGGGCGCCCATGGGCGTCGCGTCGTTCTGTCGCCGCGCAGCTGAGGGCGCCCGGGCGCCGGGCGCCCCTGACCTTTGCGGCAATTCATTGCTGAGACCGAGCATACCGAATGAAAGATGGGGGGGGGGGGGCGTCTGCAGCATGGAGTCAAAGAGTACATCTCTTGGTACTCTTCAGACGAATGTCTGAATGTTAAGTACGTCTCTCAGACGAGAGTCTAGTGGTGTTATTAGGTTATGCCTTACACAAATAACCAGGGGTCGGTATAAAAGCAGAACCGGGGTACTCCCCAGAGTCTTGATGAAATACTGAATGAACGATACGGCGTGACAATGTGACGAAAAGCAGGACAGAGTGAAGATGGTATGCAATGCTAAAGAAACGTGCAATGTGCACAGGAAAAGGAATGGAAAGAGGCGCAGAAGGAAATGCCTCAAGTAAAATTCGTGTGCAACATACAATTGTGTGAAGGAAAACGTATTCGCATGAGAAGATTAGGATCATCCGATACAAACGACGGCATAGAATTGTGTCTGGTTACTGGACAAGACATGGAAAGTGAAGGGAACAACAGGTCTAGCGTTTTTATCCGACGGTTTCGCATTTGTAAGCCTGGTAACGAGGGTGTTCTGCCTCCGTCTTCCAACTTTCCTTTGTTTGATTTTCGTTGTCTCTACATTCTGCACGCATCAAACGACCATTGAATGAACAGCTCTTCTCTATGTTTCTTGATTGTCCAGTTAAGTTAGACATCTGCCTCTTATAGGCTAACCGATTGAGAATTCTGATACGTCAGATACGCGTACTGAATGATGCCTGTCATAAATATCCTGATAAAAAAATCCAAAACATCTCGAAAGCCTCATATCAAAGGAGCATTGCCTAAATGGCATTACGATAACGTTTGGTTAGTTGGTGTTTTGTGGGTGCTTCTTCAGCGGGGTCACTAGCCGCCGCAGACTGCCTGCAACGATAATGTCCAATGCTTAAAATACATGACAAATTTTGGCTTCTGATGCATCCTGTGCATACATTCACGGAATCTGAATCCATGATAATAATCGTGAAAGGTCAATCGACATCGATGCGGGAGATATAATCTGCAATTGGCGTGGGTTCACTCGTGACGCGGATCGCAGCAGTGCAGTTCAAAATCGAGAGGCAGACCGAGAGAGGGCATTGGGGACACGAGATCCTCCCAAAAAGAATCATCGCAGAATCTTAGACGTCAGGCAAAAATTAGACAAATCCTCTCACATAACTTACAAGAAGGAACTTTAAAAGCTTTCGCTATCGGGAGTGGGACCTCTCTTGGATGAAGCGATGAAACGCTGTAAATCTTCTAACAGTCGCGAAATGATCTACGATCAATAACGTGAATATGTTTGGTTTCACGATCGATAAAATAATTCATGCTTGCTAATTTTACTTCAATCTTTTCATATTCTCTCCAAAGGACGTCACAGAATGCATTGCGAAGGTCACCAACTATGTCCCATGTGACCTTTAGCCATCCAGAGGCTGTGCTCTGCCCAGCGCCGGCCAGTCTCTCGATCACACGGCTCGGCCCGGGGGCGCCGCAGAGCTGGCCACTTGGCCGCCTGCCAGCCGCGCACGTCCCAGCTCCGACAGAGTGGCCTGGGACGGCGCCCAGGTCACCGGGGACACCGTGACCCGACCACTCTGCCAGAGACTGTCCGCCCCGGGGCGATCACTCTGTGGTGTCGGGCATAGGTCAGCCCGAGGGGAAACTGACAGTTTTGGTCACTAGCCTCAAGTAAGACATGTAGTAAATTTCGTTCATTCGGTATCAAACACGGGGTCATCTTCCTTTGGTCTTGCTTGCCTCAGTCTGAGTATGCCTGCCTGCCTGAGTATGAGACATAGTCAATCGCCATCGCCCCGAGTCGAATACCAGCTTACGTCGGAGTCAAGCAGTCACGCTTCTTTCCTACACTCTGGGCCACACATGAAATCAGGTGGCCCACTTATTTTAGGAGTCATGTTGCATCATTTCTCCGAGTCAGTCAGATGGAGGGAAAAATTCACCCCGAATAGGACACAGAGTCATGGGACCTCGTGACTCAACGCTAAGCACAGGCTACAGTCATGTAACTCCTCATGGACCTAAGTGAGTCGCCCAAATTTTGATCGAGCCAACATGCTGTCATGAAATGGCAAATGGACTCTCGCAAAGGACAAGCCACACGGTAGCGGATTTACGATGTTACTGCCGACGTGATTATATATGTTGTTGTTGAGCTGGGACGGATTCATTTGGTAAAAGATTGTTCAAACACCAGCTTTGAGTTTTTATTGGGAGCTTTCGGAAGCGTTACAGCTTCCTTCGTCAGCCTTGGATAGAATTCTTAAAAAGACAGATAAACACGTAAGTACAAAACAATTCAAAATTCAAAAAACGCCACTTACAAAGCTGGTGTTTGAACATTTTTTTTTACCAAATTACTGCCGACGTCAAATAATGCAGTTTTTCGCGAGCCTAGAATGCGGGAGGGGTCAAGGTTTCGACAAGAACGGGGCAAGCATATAGGGGGCACCAATCTTCCTTGGATGGTTCTGAAATCTGAACTCGTAGACACATACGATGCAGATTATTTGCCACTCCTTGCCGTAAATCGATAGAATTTAGGCAGGATTGGTACGATAGGTTGTTGTCACACGTGGCCGAGTTGAGAGGACGATGACCGTATAAAATTGATTTACTCATGCGATATTTAAATGGATGAGGATATAAATAGAAATCCACTGCGCACGTCCATTGCATCTATCTCTGGCGACATGTGTATGGGCCATAGATGTCAATGCCCAAAGTCCCAAGTCTGTATGCCCGTTGGCCGTTATAGGTACCGGATATGACCCAACGCACTGTCTTTCATCGCTGGCGGTAAGTACATACATTGCGTACGCACAGTGTTTGACCTGACCTGTATTGTGTCAGCGTGGGTCACACGTGCCTCCATTAGAGACTTCCGTCGACGCCAGCTCGGCTAGAGTGATCTCGACCTTGACGCCAACCACCAACATGGAGAGCGTGTGCTCAAAATAACCAGACATGGACTGCTTCACCTAATTCCGAGACGCCTCAGCTTACAAAGTTTTGTTTTAGTTGGTCGAGTTGTAGGTTGTGCGAACCACATCTCAAATTCAAATGAGGAATATCGACGGGGTGCTATAACCACCTCATAACAATACTGAATCTCTTCTCGCTGTGTTGGACTTTTCCAGTAAGACATATTAAGATATCGAACAGTGGTGGTTATTTTAAGCTGTTTTTAAGTAAAACATTCTTCCAGGAACCATCTGAGCAGCTGTCGGATTCCCATCCCTTTTACAACATTTATCTCGAGTCGTTCATGAATTATCAACTTCCAGATCAGCTCTGACTATCAGATCGCTTCATTAGGTGGTAGATTGTTCTACCTTTTCCCACCAGAAGTTCCATGCTTCCATCTTAGTATCGCCGTATCCACTATACGCTATACCTATGTGTACTTATCAAGCTGTTCTTTCCAGCATTTGTCAAAACCTTCCTGTTTTATTACCCACCCAAAAGGTCCCTGACAAAAACCATGTTACGCTCTTATAACAACGGCTGTTTCATTACGTTTAATTATTTAATAAGCACTATGAGACATTGATGGTGATATAGATCCACGGTCTCACAGCTGTTTGCTCTAATACCCCGTGAGTCACATACACCCTCGATTAACCATCAGCTTCCGTGACGATACTCACATGGAAAGTTTTTTTTTTTCATTTGCCTTGGCGGATCATAAACGGAAGAGGCCTTAAACGAGAAGATACTTTAGGGACTCTTGAAATCCATGCGAGCTGGTTGATGCATTTTTCCAGTAGGCGGAAAAGCAAGCAGCCTTGTAATGCTCCACGAGGCACACCCGGGCCCCACGTGCCGGGTCGCCGCTGCGCTATGTCGTGCGAATTAGTGCGGCGCCGCGCTGTGCGCCGGCGGCGACAGTGCTGCGCCGTGCGCGAGCGACGCCAGTACCCAGCGACCCCCGCTCGAAGGCCGCGGTCCGCGCCGCGCCAGGCGCGCCCGGCTGCGACCGGTACCGTGGACGGGCGCCTCGCAACGGCTGCGTGCAGCGATGGCGGCCGCAAAGGGGCCATAATGGGTAAGAGGCCCTCTCTTAGGGGGCCGCAAAAGGGGCCATAATGGCCATAATGGCCAAAGGGTGGTCCTCTCTTAGGAACGAATCGTCCAAACATTAATATTGTATCAATGACAGTGCATGAAAAGAAAGCTACATCGCTGAGCAGTGAACAGCTTATCATCAATTGTCTCGGTTGTCCCCTCCCCTTTTCAGACACAGCCTTTTTCAGTGCCACGTGTTTTGCTGTCCATAAGGCGTTATTAGTAAGGGCTGCTGGCGTTTTCTTCGTTTGATGACGTGCGTTTGGCATCCCCCATATGAAGTTTATGTTACCTTTCGGCTTTCTTTCAACCTACCAACCTGTATAAAACTCACATACAGTTGTCCGTCCGTGCATCTTGGTGTCCATGTCTATGTCCGTCCGTCTATCCGTCCGTTCAAACGTCCAGCAGGCCATCATACAGGGACTCCACGGTTTTAGGATGAAAGGGGCTCCCAATCCATCCAAAAGGGCTCCCAATCAATCCATCCTTCCACCCTCCCATTCGTCTGTCGTGAACCCGAGAGCCGTTGGTGGATTCGTCTGGTACCGGCATGCGCCGCCGCCGCGTCGGGCGCTCGCGCGGTGAAAAAATTCGGCGCCCAGGACCGGTCGGCACGGCGTGGCGGTGTGTACCAGCACGCCATCGCCGCTGGTCGCCCGGCGGACACGCTGGGGGCGTGCTGGGGCGCTGGTCGACCAGCAGACAGGCTTGGGCGTGCTGGGGCGTGCTGGTTGGCCAGGGTACACCTTGGGGGTTCCAGGGTACACGCTGGGGCGTGCTGGGGCGACTTGCACCGAACTAGAACGTTGTGCACTAGGCATAATCGCCAAGGGGCTGATTTGATCCCTGGGTAGAAGCCGAGGACTATGACTATGAAGGACTATAGTTTTTTTTTTAAGTTTGCCTCTCACTGTAAACGTCTTTTTTAACATAGCACGAGAATTGCTAGCTGAATTACTGAGAAAACTGGTTGGCGCACACTGATTTGACCAGATTTCACAGACGATCAATTTCATCAAATTTATTTACTATTTCACAGACTCGTAAATCGTAGTTGCGAATACCTACAACCCCACAGGGATAGACGACTTCTCAGGAACTATGTCTGAACTAATAAATACATTGCACGGCGCTTAACATAACGTTAAATCGTCGGTGTTCAAAACTTATTTTTGAAAATATTATTCATATCTACAATACAATGTGCGCTAACCAGTTTTCTCAGTAATTCAGCTAGCGATTCTCGTGCTGTGTTCAAAGAGACGTTTACAGTGAGGGGCAAACTTAAGAAAAACGAACTATATGAGCGTCAAAATCGAGCACGTGAGCCGTGCCGAGTGGGACGCCTATATCAACACGTCAGACGCTTGAGGAAACACAATGAATTGTGCTGAGTTGGGATATGAGCTAAGCCTTACTTCACAAATAAGTGTAGGCTAAAAGTTACCTTACGGCCAATTTAATCGTCACGCCAACTGTAAGAAAAATTGCTATGCATCGTGTTACCACCACGCTTACCAAATGCGCTTT
This sequence comes from Amphibalanus amphitrite, assembly GCF_019059575.1. Classification (NCBI taxonomy): domain Eukaryota; kingdom Metazoa; phylum Arthropoda; class Thecostraca; order Balanomorpha; family Balanidae; genus Amphibalanus; species Amphibalanus amphitrite. The sequence goes on from NW_024883750.1 coordinate 13,413, forward strand.
TTAATGACGTTCAGGACTAGATCGTTCTGGGTTGCTCCATTGCCCCTCCCCTTTGTATGTTGCCACGCCCGCCTAAATGGCAAGTAGGCTGAAGCATGAAACGTTCCAAATATAATGCTTCGTCATGAGTCGAGTCAAAATGATTGATGGGTTTTAATAGCTGCACGCATGTGACCGAAATTACCCGTTGGTGTGAGAATGATATGGTGCAAATGAACGACAAAAATGATTTATTATCCGCAATGCCTTTATGAGCTAGCAATTTATGCAGAACACACAAACAAGGAAGCAGGGTCTAAGGAAACGCATGCATTAGTGATACTTTATAGTCGTCAAGTAAGCATTACACCTCCAACAAGTGTCGTTAAGAAATATCTTACCCAGTCTCTAGATATCATCAGACATCAACGGAGGACCTATGTACGTACTAGTGATGTCAATTACGGTAAATCTGAATACCGATACCAAACCAAATACCAACCAAACCCATGGGGAAATACCGAAACCAACCCAACTTGGAAAAATGAGGGAAATACCAACCTTATATTGATTTCTTAGCCTTTTATACATTATTGAGGGTTCATGATACCAACAAAATACCAAACACATTACGATTGAAATACCAGATACCAAGTTGGTATGGTTTGGTATGGGTATACCAAAAAGTTGGTATCCGATTGACATCTCTAGTAGGTACGTACTCTCCATATGATACTAAAAAGAGCAGATACCTACGCTCCGTTTGACCAGTGGTGGTGGCGGTGCTTCACAGATCACAGCGGCTGCTGCGTGCCATTCGCCTATATGAATATTCATAGGTGTTTGCATCCAACTGGAAACATGGGTCTGCATTTTGCAACGTTAGCTTCACTGGCGAGAGGCTATTGAGACTGACTGGGCTCGATTGGTGAGTACCATAAGCCACGTGAGGTGAAGGAATTGGGTAAATGAAAATACAAATGTCGAACCATTAGTGGCAGTTACTGCATGACATTTCAAGTGTGTTTCAGAGCACGCTTTTGCAAACATTGCCCTGAGTTACGTTCAGGCTTTACCGCGCATTTTTACGGATCACGACTTTTTCGTGGCCCGCGCGAAATCTCAGGAAAACCACAATGCGAACGAGATGAACAAACAGTGGGTGTTGTGCTGTGAAAAGCCGCTTGGTTAGGAAGCCACCGGTTGTTTCGCAAACTGGTGAGCGTGCCCCCGATCCAAGACCAGAGTAATCCACCACCTAACCCTGAGGCCGTCGTCAGAGCATCCGGATAGAGCTACTAAGAGAAACGGAGAGCAGAACTGGTCATGTGTGGCCCTGTTTTCACGCAGCCAAAAATCACGCAGCGAATGTAGCTCACCGTGAGGAGAAGTAGGAATTCGGGGTGCAAACAAGAGAAAGCACAGGAATCACTAGAAACAATATCTGAGAGCCAGTTTGAAACACCCAACAAGATTACATCGAACGTGCACACAACAAGAAAACAGCGAACATGCGCACGTTTGTCCTGATAATTGGCACGACGAACATCTGCAGATTTAAGTTGAGCTGAACGGTGAACAAGGCACTAGCTTAGAAATAGGTCGCCCACGTTAAACAATTATTCTAACTCCAACCATGCGTACTTACATATATATTTAGGTACTCAAGTCCTGAGCTATATAAACCGTCGAATAACCCCATATTTTCCCAGTGAAGCAACCACGCCCGCTCGCTGCAAACGCGAGTTATCTGCTCGACTGCGCACGTGGGATGCTGGGAGCAGTAACCTCCGCGCTAAGGGCCATTAGGCGTAGGCCAAGGTCAGTGACCCACGCCATTTGCAGGTGAACAATCTCAATCGACTTGAGACGTGATGTCGACTGGCAAAACGGAGCACCGGCCGTAATAGTCGCTTATATGTGTGATTGGATGGGCGTGAGTCTAAAAATAGATTATGCACGTTGCTAGTGCAGCGGAGAAGTGACTATTCCAGCGGTCATTTATGATGTCAGCGAGTATAAGGACCACCCATGATGTGAGAATCACGATCATGCAATAAGCGTACCAAGGAATGCATGCATAATGATGATACAAATGGGTCTCACTGGGCGTAACCATTAGTAGTCCTCCATGGCAACTGCAGTATTGTGGTGTCAGGAAAACTATAAAGCTTCAAAAATCATTCAAGCATGTAGTTTTGTCGACGACGCAACTTGATCTATAAGTCCAAGCTCCTGCAATAGCGTAGACCTAAAGTCAGACATTGCATGTAACAAAACAACATTGGGAGATGAAATGAGCGTTTCTTTTGATGTGCGCTTGTGGCAGAACCTGTTCGTACAGAACCGCCAGCGGCGCGCCGCGCGCTGGCCTTTGAGCCTGCTCGCCTGCTCCGAGCGCCTGCATTCAGCCTCGAGGCGCTTGCGTTTGATCCGAGGCGCTCTCATACGACCAAGGCATCAGCGATCGTCTCGCGGTATTTTCTTTCGACCCAAGACACCTACGTGTGATCGTGGATTTCCCTGCGCGATCCCACGGGCCCTGTTCTTATCCGGGGTGCCCACTTTCAACCCATAGCGCCCACATTCGATTGTGGGGCGTCCTCATGATACCCTCGATTCGGGGGTGCCCACGTTCGACCTGAAGCGCCTACGTTCGACCCAGGGCGCCCGCGTCCAACCCTTGTCAGCAGCTCTACGTGTGAGCGGTGCCCTGCGTGAGAGCCGACCACCGAGACACCCCTAATCAGACACCGCCGGCGGCCGTCCGTCTGAGTGAGGCGCGGGGCTGATTGCCGCTGCCTGGCCGGCGAAGGTCAGGGCAGCGCGGCCCGGGCGGTGCACAGGGTGCCCAGCTGCTGGCACGAGGGGACTCCAGGAAACGGCAGTCAAATCCGGCGAACGGGCCGGCGCGGGGATGGTGTGGTGTGGTGGTGGGGAAAGTGGTGCTGGAAGGGGAAGAAGGGAGGGAAAAGGAGAGGCAAAGTGGGAGACGGACATAGAGAAAAGAAGAGGTTCTAACTTTAAGAGGAAAGATAGAATCGTGGAGGTTGGTGCGGTTCATGGTACAGTCCACAGCAGAAGTAATGTGGGGCTTCAGTCATGGGTATGTTCTGCTTCTGAATCTGAAGCTTAGGAACGATTAGCCAGACTACAATGAAACTTTGAATGTAGCTTATATGTATCGTCACCCTTGCAGCTGCAACTTTAGCTGTTGACATCTTCTTTTCGATCACTCCGCATTAAACAGTCGCCAGTCAAAGCCAACCGTTGAGATTGGTAAAACCCTACATTACTTTAGCGGTAGGCTGTACGTCATCGGTACGTAACTCGTAAGTCGTAACCATGGTATCGGTACGTAACCATGGTACGTAGCTCGTCATCCAGTTATCCTCCATGCTTGTCACAAAAGTGGGCGATATGGAAAGGAATAAAAGGGGGATTCAAGATTCATAGGTGGTAGCCATTGCAATAAATGAGGACACGTAGAAGCAGTGCCACCCAAGGCTGGCTCAGGCACCATCTTAGAAAAAGAATTGGCTGTAAGACCAAAAAGAAAGCGTCAAGCGCTAGCGGAGCGGGGCAGCAGCGTCGGGCAGAACCGCTGGCTGCAGTTGAGTGGATCGTGCGCGGGTTCTGCGCTATCAGGAGGTGAACCGTGCCGACGAAAAATGTGTCATGTGCACGTGTGCCGGGGGCGCGAGTCAGGCGGTCATGACACGGCACATCTAAAAATAGTCTGGCCAAAATTGCAGCGCCAGTGGGCGTGTCAGGACGGGCTGCTCCGAGGGAGCTCGGTCGAAGGCTGTCGGACGCCTGTGGCCAGGGGTGCTTCTGCACGGTCGCAAAGGGGTTATTAGGTGCCCGCCGCGCGACGCTCAGAATTTATCGCGGCGTTTGACCTGGCGAGCTGGGAGGCGCCGATGCACCCGTACAACCCATTGCAGACACTGGTCAAACGTTACGCCTAGCTTTACCACCTTCGAGCAGCTAGCGGAGATCTGTGATTTTTTCCAGGTGTTTTTCCATCATGTTCTTGGCTTGGTGGTCTGCGTTCAGTCATGTCCAGGATCATTTCGGCCTTAGCTCTTATTTATGACGATTGCAATGCACTCATATGCAACCACCAATTCAGTGCGGACGAAACTCACCAATTCCAGTGAATGAATCATCTCAGTTGTTTCCCAAGGGTCATCCGCTTTTCCCTTCTGGTTTGGTTACACCAAACGGGAGTACCTATCTTTGTAACGTTTTTTTTTTCCTCGCGCGTTCAGCGCATGGACCAGCCTCAGCCAGTGGCTCTCCCGGGCCAACGGACGCGCCGTGAGGGCGCGGCGTCCGGCGCCGCCCGCCGTGCATCGTGGCCAGTGAGTGCAGCGTGCACACTGCCAGCCGTGCACGGTGTGCACTCTCACGGCGAGCCGGGTGAACGTCCGTCGGCTGCGTGCCTCGCCCGCGGCGCCACGCCGCTCCGCTCGGCTGGAGTGCCGCGCCCGTCATGGCGCGAGGCAGGCAGACCACTGCGGCCTTATTTATTTATTTCTGTGTAGGGTTAATTCAATGCCTCAGCGGCAGGACATGGTCTGCCGATCTCTGAGGAGACTTTGTTGCGTAACAGTACCACGAAGTCGTCGGTCAACCCAGACGGGTTCGGGTCACTGATGTGTCCCTTCGAGCCAAAGTTACTCGGGCTAATGCAAAGTTAAACAGGTCGACCCAGAGTGGGAGAGCTGTAAAGTGGTGATCCAAAAGTGAACGGGCAGATCAAGAGGTGAGGCATGCAAAGTGCGAGCATGTCATGCAAATGATGTGAATTTTTCTAAGTTTTGTTGCTATGTGGGCCATAATAAGAGCGTGATAACAACTTTAGGCGTCATCTTTCGAGGAACGTGTAGTGTTTTAGCATTACATACAGCCTTGAGCACTACAGAAAATGATCGGTAATTCAGTAGGATACCAATATATTCACCTTTGCTCTATTCATCTTTGCTGACCGCCCCCCCCCCCCCCCCTTGTAGCATAAAGCCCTTAGAAGACCAGCCCCAACGGCAGAATGTTCAATTTACTTCATGGACGGATAATTATCCCGCCAATAATGCACGAGTCATGTGAAAATGATGTTCAAAGGAAGTGGTTAGCATAAAGCGTCAATTTGCCTATCACATACCTATCCCGAATTCTCGGTCGGATACTAAGGAGATACCAAAGGTTATAAACGGAATGGTAAGTGCTATTATTTTGTTCATCAGTACTTATGCCTGAGCACAGTGCTGCTTTGCATAGAAATATAGGGTAATTGTGTAACATCAGAAGACAAGCAGCTAGCATTATGCTCAACCATCTAGTGCTTTGATCTTGCAGAAGCGCCACTTGTAGAACTGCCGTTGCACTCTTAGATGCCAATTTTCTAATTGTATGTAGATAATTATCCGTGCCTATCCAGACTGCCTGGATGTCTGTACTAGGCCACGGCCTGGCCTGATCTGGATTTAGTTGTGGTCTAATTTGCGTGGACTAAATTTGATTGTGGTTTGGACTTGGACTAGACTGGTCTGTGGACTGGTCTGTGGGTCTGACTGGACTAGCTCGGGCCAGACTTGGTTATGTCCCTGCCTGGGCTGGACCAGGGTGGGTCGGAATGGGTAAAGGATGGGGTAAGTCGGATGGACGAAGCCAATTGGACTGCTGGATGGTTGGACTGGGCTCTGAGTCTGTTGGACTGCTGGACTGGGCTGGTCTGGAGCCGACTGCCCGGTCTCGGGTGGCCGAACCCCCTGACCGGTCGGCGGCTCGGGTCGGACCGCTCCAACTGCGGGGTTTGTTGCACACAGCTCGCGCATACTGTTGCACCCAGAGGTCGTGTTCGCCCCGAGGTATGTGGGCTCCGTCGAGTGTCGGGTTGAGCGCGGGTTTATGGCTGGTGTAAACCCACGGTTCGCGCCCCGAGCCGGAGACGCTCAGTGCATACACAAGTGGACTGGCGCAGCTGTGGGCCCGACCCCCCGACCAGCTGTGGGGATCAGGTGACCTGACGTGACCCGAGGCGTGACCTGGCGTGACCTGGGGCTCACTCGAGTGCATAGACTGAAGCCAGTGAACTTGGCCCAAAACTGGGCCGCCCTGGATCGGAGGCGAGTGCGGGACGGCAGATGAGTGCGGAGTGCCGAGTCGTGATGGAACTCTCAGCCGGCAGTGGCATCCACCCGTTCAGAGGGCCATTCAGAGGTCAGAGGCGAGCTGATCTGGGGGGGAAGCCGCATACTAAACCGGCCTAACGGTACTGCTTCGTTAGATTAATGCGACTGCAAAGCACGTGCAGCTCGTAGGAACATGTTAGATATCTGGTTCGTTTGGAATGTCTACTAGATTACTTTTACGAGCTGATAATGAAATAAAATGTGAGACTGTAATTCTTTCACTTCATCAGCATGCTGCTACACTAGCGAGCGCATGCAAATATTGGATCATGCAGAGCTATGAAATTTTGAACGAGTCAAATTAAATGTCATGAAGTTATTTAATGAAATGTATTTATCAAGACTGATCCATCTACCACTCACTGTACTGAATATGTAAGCCAACGGAACGATGCCCACATAAACGCACAATATTTACACCGTAAATTGTGAGCGAAAGGCGAACACCAGACCGGAACCTCACAACAGACCAGCCTTCCCAGCGACCACCAGTCCGTCCGTCCGCCTTCCGGGCCGAACTCTCGGAAAGCTCTCTGATCCCGCCCACGGGGTGCCCCGCGCAGCAGTGCCGCCAGACAGAGGGATCAACTTCGCCGTGGCCATCCCCCGGGGACACTGACGTCCGGACAACCAATTGGTCGCCGCTGTCGGAGTCTGCCGGAGTCGCAACCCGACGGTGTCGGAACCCGGCGGTGTCACGGTCAAGGGCGTCGGGTGCCCGCGCCGGACCGAGAAGCTAGCGACAGGGTGCTACCGGGTGGGACGCGAACAGGTTGACCCCTGTGTGGGTAGGTGACCCAGAAGATGACGTGGAAGGTGATACAGAAAGGATTGCGGAGATGAATGGAACATGTTCGAGCCAAGAACGTTTTCCGAGCTTTGTGGGCTTTGCTCAGACCCGGAAGTCTGGACGAGTGAGAATTGAGAATGCTGGTTGAGTCACATGAGGTTTCCGAGATTTGATAATCTTATAGAAGTTTTGGTACACAATTTGCGACATTGCACCTTCAGACTCGTTGCAAGACGATCACAAGACCGTCAATGTATCGACGATTATGCAGCGAAATGCGTGTCTATCCTAAACCGATTACTAAATGGCATCTATTTCCCAGCTTCTGATAGCCTCATGCGGCTTGCCTTCCATCCTTCAACTCTTCGCTCTCCAAAGTCAAACGACCCCACTCGCTCCGGGGGTCCTTCTAGCCCACCCAGGGGCCTCTCAGAGCAGCCCGCCGGCTCTCTGCGCGCCAGTCTGGCCGCGTCAGGCCAGTCCGCCTCCGGCGAGGCTGTAATTGTTGCGATGTTGCAATGCTGCATGCATGACGCCTGCAGAAGCTACGAACGCAGCGAGCTGAGGCGCGGACGGTGGGGCGGTGGTGCGGCGGTGGACGGTAGGGCGCTAGGGCGGTGGACGATAGGGCGCTAGGGCGGTGGACGATAAGGCGGTGGCGGGACGGTGGAAGGTTGGACGGCGGGGGCATCGTTAATGGTGGAAGGGTGGACGGTGGTGGCTATGGCGGGGTAGTAGTGTTGTAGAAGTGTGTAGCAGTGATGTAGTATTGTGTGTATTAGTAGTGGTGGGATGGTGATGGTGAGAGGCCAATGAGAGGCTGTGTGGTGGGACGATTGGGATAGGCCGGTGACGGGACGATTAGAAGCTGAGTGGTGGTGGGGCGATGGGCGGCTGTGTGGTGGCGTTTGGCGGTAGGGTGGTGTCTCACAAGTGTGGTGGCATGCCACCACACTAGAAATGAGCTCTGGTGGGGCCATGTGACTGGTCGGTGGTCCAGCGGCGGAACGGCTGTGTGAGGTTTTGTACGGTGGGGTGACCAACAGTAGAGTGATAGTGGTGCGGCGTTGGGAGCTCGGTCCCGTCTGTAAGGCGATGCGGCGATGGAACGGCAGGGTGGTGGAAGGTGCGAATGGAAGCGGCGGATTAGTGGAAGGGACAGAATGCCAGAACGGCGGTCGGACGCATGGAAGGAAGAACGTTGAAGGGATTGAGAGGTAGAACGGAACGGTACTAACAAGAATAAACGACAGTGGACAGTAAATTTTTGATCGGCTCGCAAATACCGCTCAAGGCTTTCGGCAATTTGACGATGGAGCGATGGGATAAGGCCAGGAAGAGCGATGGGGTAAGGGAGGAGCGATGGGGTAGGGAAGGGCGATGTGGTGCTAAGGCGAGCTAGGGGAGGCCGGCGGTGCGACGACCCAAGCGTTGCAGAGCCGAGTCGGAGCAGTGCAGTGGTAGTGTGATTGAATACGACGCAAGTGCACTTGTGACGGCCAAATTGCTGTCTGGAGCACATCACTCACAAAAGGAGCGGTGCGACGTATTCGGCGCGAGTGGCGACAGGGGCGCGCTCAGGGGCGACAGCAGAGGGGGCGAATGGTGGCACGCTGAACTGCTGGATGTTTGTGTCTGGTGTGTCGAAATTCGGTGAATTTGTTTCGCTAGTTACGTGTACACTGAGCAATACATATATAAGCTAGCCTTTCGGTTGAATCGTCGCCATGTATCATGCCATTCATTACGCTTTACACTGGAAAGGAGTCTGTTGTAGGTTCCCTCCCCTCTTCGGTGGCTGGATTTGCCACTGGCCAGCTCACATATTAGCCCTTGTTGGCGTCTGACATCGGAGTCTTCCCCGACACATTAGCACGACAATAAAACATGACCATGTCCGAATGCACCATTTCGACGCGCATTGCTTTTACTCCCCAGGCGCACATAAGTGACAAAATATGCACACTGCCCTGCACTTTCCCAAATCGGGCACTTATTCCAATGGAATGTCAACACCAACAGAATGAAAGAAAGTAACAAAAAAAAAAACAGGGTAACTGTACCCATTATCGCTTGTACGGGCTCAAATAAATGATATGGGCCATTTGCCATTTTTACGTTCAGCCTTTTTGACATGAGTATTGGTCGCAAATGGAGCGGCTTTCGCGTGTTTTTTTTTCTCTCTCTCTCTCCTCTCTCTCTCTCTCTCTCTCTCTCTCTCTCTCTCTCTCTCTCTCTCTCTCTCTCTCTCTCTCTCTCTCTCTCTCTCTCGAGTAAAAGTTGGGGCAGAGCACACCTGTCGTTCGTTACACAAGTGTCCTGTGTCGCATTCCGCGTGTTTTCCGACGATTTTTGGCGATGAGGTCTCACTGACTATGTAGGCCATAGAATTAGATAAGCGTGATGGTTAGAAATTTAGCTGCTGAGACAAATCAAACACTTTGCAAAAGCCTACGCCATGGTGAGGTGACTCAATTATTTATGCTACATTGCGTGTGTTATTTCCATAACTACTGAAAATCCTCAACACCGACGCAGGCCAACTCCCGCGGAGTATTTTCGTGACAAGTGTCATTAAATGTTTCGCGCGTGCTCAGCACCATTTTAAAACGCCTCTGGCGTGTTATTAGTCTCACATTTAAGACCAAATCAATGCCACTGCTTTGTTGCCATGATTTGTTCGTCGTGGAGGTGGCTTTTTGTTCATAGGAGGTCACAGGGGACGGAGCCGTGTAGGCAGAAGAAGAAGCGTGACACGTGGTCTGTGGGGTGTGGGTGTGTGGGCGTTTGGGTTGGATTCTCACATGTATGTATAGGAAATCCTCACACGGAATATGAGGAGGGAGGGAGGGAGGGAGGGAGGGAGAGAGAGAGAGAGAGAGAGAGAGAGAGAGAGAGAGAGAGAGAGAGAGAGAGAGAGAGAGAGAGAGAGAGAGAAAGAGAGAGAGAGAGAGAGAAAGAGAGAGAGAGAGAGAGAGAGAGAGAGAGAGAGAGAGAGAGAGAGAGAGAGAGAGAGAGAGAGAGAGAGAGAGAGAGAGAGAGAGAGAGAGAGAGAGAGAGAGAGAGAGAGAGAGAGAGAGAGAGAGAGAGAGAGAGAGAGAGAGACCTCATCGCCAGACCGACGAGCGATGTGCGTGCCGGGAACACGCCGGAGCTAGTCACGGACCGTACCATGTTCAGAAGAATGAGTCACGCATAACCACACGCACCAGCCTCGTCCCTGTCCCTGGACCGCTCTAGCTCCACACGCAAACCCCGGAAACGCGATGTTTTATGGAGGTTCGCCTATTGGAGATAAGAGACCTCGGGCTGGTGGAGGAATTCGTAAAGCGTTTTATTAGTGAATTTGGATAGGTACTCGTAGATGCATTGCCTGAAAGGTAAATGCTCGAGACATTTTACGGAGAGAGGCGTTGCCTGAAATGTAGCTGCTCGAGAAATGTTTCATGTGATTATAGGCAGTACTACCGGGGATTGTGTTCAGTCTTAGTGCAATGCGATTATGCTGATTCATCGTGAGTTGACATATGTATGCGATATAGCACCCGGCCAGTGCTCACTAATAGCTTCCATACGAGGTTATTGCACGTTTCATGCAATGAAAATAATTTATGCATGCGTAAATGATACGTGCTGGGCATTAGTGACAACGTATGCATAATGGTGAGTGAAGTAGATTTTATTCGCTTCATTTTGTAGGGGTTCAAGGGTACAATTGTGAGTGTCGTGCAAATTCATATGTCGTTTGGGTTCCGCAAATCATGCATGTCTGTACATAATAATTAATATGCAACAAAAATAATTATGTATTTTCATACGGTTTGACGATGGTGGAATCATTTCGGTGCCAGAATGTCTATAAAGTGTTGACTGTTGCGTGATATTCATTAATTACAAGTCGCACGCATTTGCTACTTTCTGAAACAATACAAAATCGGTCCTCATCTATGAAATGCCTCCAACTGGATTGCAGTCAGTTCGCTACGATCTAAGCTAAGCTTTCACATTGTCCCCAAACGTCAAAGTCGACATGCTTGATCAGCAAATAATTCATGCGACAGCTATTTTTGGTTGACGATCACCGTATAGCCTTAGCACATAACATCTGGCGCTGATCCCAACTAATGACTAATGCAAGACGCCGCGGCAGGGGTAAGTCTTTTGATCGGATTTCGACCGCAGCGATACCCGAGGAAGCCAGTGATCCGATTTACAATTTCGATTCACAGCCGATATTTGGGGATATTTTTAGCTAGGAGATGTGGTGTTTTCGAACTTCTGCCTTTACAAAGATGACGTGCGCAATAATTATAAAACTAATGCCCCCAAGTTACTCTTGATCTGTGACATTATTTCCAAAGCCATTGTGGCACGTAAGGAAACGTTGAATGTGCATTTATTTATGCACATTGCAATACTTTATTTGAGTGGAATACACATTTACACAAACATTTATGCATTGTTCTAAACTTGCAAATAGCCAGTCGAAAATAATGGTATGAATGAACTACCCATATGGTGTTCGCAGCGAATGAGCTGATTCCTCGCTTGCTCATCAAATTACAGTGGGCACCGTTCGAATTATTTCAGTTCTGTCATATCCGCTTTCCATCCATCTTAGACCCAGTAGCGTACCGCGTACCCCGTCTCACGGGTTCGTTTGCGCCTTCACCAACACACGCCGACCGCAGTAACCAACCTCATGTCGCGACATTCAGAGAACGGATCCCGTGAGATAAACCAAGACGTCGCGACCAGCTTCTCTGAAACCGAAGGAAAGCTCTCCGCGCGCCAGCCAACCGGTCCGAGGTGGCTCACTGAGAATCCAGGCGGCAAGGCCATCCGTGGTACGGGGACACTCACGAGATGTTCGTGATACTGACAATGTCACGGGTGATGTCCCGTGATCAGTGTATTGAATCGCGGGAGATCCGTGATTCGACGTTCGGTTCGTGATCCGTGTACTGAAACACGGGAAACTGTGCGATTTCAACATTGACACGAGGCATCCTTGATACAGGTGATGTGTCGTGGTCCGTGTCGACATTTGTGATCCAGGCATTCACGGATAATCTGTGATCCAGAAATGACAGAGGTTATGTGTATTCCGACACTCCGTCGAGACATGTTTGACCCCAATTATGTGTCACGGTCTCAAGGTCTCACGGGTCATCTGAGACCCTCAATGTGCTATGTAAGGGATATTATAGTCCAGGATTACAGGTACAGCTTTTCTTAAATAGCTCGTTAATGGCCGCTCAACTCTCCGTTCGCATATAAGATACATTTAATATCGGCGACATGGAGCACCGCTTTAGAAACATGGATTGTCCCATCGAACTCGCTCAATTATGTGGAATAAGAACTGAAGAGTTGCTGATGCTAAAATAATGCCCATAAGAGCTGTGTGTATTTTTGGGTAACTCCGTACCTGTTGTAAAATAGACCGCACACTACCAATCCGAATAGATTCTGTGTGAATGTGTATGTAGATACCACGCTATAGTGGTAAATGGAGATGGTAGCATGAGATACCATGGCGCGCGCCGCGCAGAGTTTGCATCTCTAGTCGATATCCCGCCCGATCCACGAGACCGGCGCGGCGGTGTCGGCGGTCTCCGTGACGTGGGGATCGCCTCACGACCACGCAGCCCGGCGGCGCCCCGCCATGTCAGGCGGTGACATGACACCTGCAGCGACTGACACCTGACACGAAACCCAGGGGAGCGTCTGGCGGGTACGGGAGGTGACACCCCCGGCTGACGTCGGGGGTGTCGAACGCAGTGGGCAGGACTGACAGGCTGCGAGGCGTCGGCATTTCAAGAACACTTCTACTCGATGTAGTCCCTCTTCAAGGTGTCCCGGTTTACATGCGTGAGACAGCGGGTTGCCGACACCCACGGTTGCCATCGGGCTTCTGCCACAATCACCGTCACCGGCACGGTGCTCGTAAAAGCCACCACGGGGTGAAACCGCATGCCGTGGAAAATCAGTTTACGTCCCCGTTCACGACACTAAAACCAGGTAAAGGACGGTATTTTGCACAGGCGAGCGACCAAGGGGCAACCGACTTCCTGTTGAGGTAGCGATTCTGCGTGTCGTTTTCCCAGTTAGACTCGCCACATGAGAGAACGGGAGTGTCTGTGCGGAGTGTCGAGTGTTTCTGCAGTGTGACGAGTGACCGCGCCGCGCGGAGTTACCACGAATCACGAGCCCCGGTAACCGTCCTCTATTATTCACCGTTCGTCAATGGACAATTCTTTGGCGAGACCGTGTAGCTGTGCAGTTTGCAAGACCTTTGACGTTTCACCAGCGAGGGCGTTGATGCAGCGGAGGCGGTCTGTTGCCTTGCCCCAGCTGTTTCAAGGGCGTTTGCTCGTCTGCAGCGCTGGCGAGCTCCGTTCATGGATCGGCCTGTCGGCCACGGGCAGGCATGCAGCCGCCTCGCAACCGAGCTGCCGCGCAGAAGTGGTGTCGTCTCCCCGACCGGGCGACACCACAACTGCATTTGACCGCTACAGTCTCCACTTGCAGAGGCGCAAAAATCCGTGCCGCTGCAGCCGGCACCGCGCCGGACCGGCAGGCCAGCAGCACGCCGGACCGGCAGGCCGGCAGCACGCCGCATCTGCGCGCCGCAGCGCCGCTCACCGCGCGACCTGGCAACATCTGGCAACGGCCGGCCGGCGGCGGCGCAGGGTGCGCCACGAAAACTGCCCGTGAGCGGCGGTCGGCGGCGGCGGCGGCGGCGGGCCTCGCCCAGCGCGGGCTGCCGCGCGTCGGGTCGCTGGGTCCGACTAGTGCAGCCGGCCGGCCGGCGCCGCTCGAAGGATTCACGATCCATGGCGCCCCCCTCACGCCACCCCACCCCCCCCCAACGGCGTCCACCGCAGGCGCGGCCTTGTTGCCGAACGCGAGCGTGCGGCGGCGGCGGCGGCGGCGGGCCGGCTGCAGCCCGCGCCGTGCCGTGACCGCGCCACGGCGAGGGCTGCGGACGTGCAAAACGCTCTGGGCACGACGTGTCGGCGGCCGGCCGGCGGAGTCGCCTTTCGACGCCCGCTCCGATTGCGCCCCGGGGAGTGGTGCCATCGACGGAGCGCTGCGAGGGACTTGACCTCGGTGATTGAGCGCGAAAAATGGCGGTGTGCCGCAGGGATCCGCACTGTGGCCGTCTGTCTTTCTAGTCATGAAGAGTGACCACGTCAAATGCTGCTGGGGTGGGTTGCAGAAAATCTCAATCGGTAGCTTATTTATTTCGATTGCTTGATAGATGTGATGGTTTTCAGTTTTCACTGATGTGGTAAATGGAAATGCCATGCTTTGTAGGTACGGGGACCCGCAGTTACTACTGTACAGCGACCCTGAGTAAATTGTCCCAGCACCCTCACAGGGAACAACGATAAGCTGTCAGAGGGCACGCATAGAAAACCTCAGCTGCTCTTGTACAGGGACCGGCAGTCGATATAAATGTTATCGGTTGTTACTGGACAGGACAGACGGCTGGAGTTGGGGTTCGTGTACAGTAGCAACTGCGGGTCCCCGTACTCGTATGATTGAGTCGTGCGTAACGTCTGAGTGCACTAGGCAGTTTGCCCGTTGTGCGTCACTTGGTTATATGCGTTATATGCCTAATATCTGTTACTGATTTCAATCACTACTGGCTTGAAATATTCAAGGAGGTATTAAACTACTGTATTAGTCTATACCGTACATTAAAAGAGTCGCAATACACGGAGCGAATAACACAAATGACAAAACATCTAAAGGTTTGTGCCTACAGAACGAGAGAAGTTGATGTCCTGCATTGACCTATGAACCAATTTTTGGAAAGCTTTCGTCACTGACATCTAGTCGCCGAATTGATCGTTTTCTAAGCTTGGCGCTCATACAACTAATGTCGCTATTAAGAAAATACCAGCGTCTGCAGGGCAAATAAAACCATGAAAGCGACATACAAACGGCCTAGTTTCGTCTACTGCCATTGGAGTCATACCGTTCAAATATCATGGCAAGCGACGTGAAGGCGACAGCGTTAAGCATACCGTGATATGCGCATGCCTCAATGCATTTGTTAGTTTCTACCGACCTACGACCTACGATTAATGCGTTGGGGGCACGAGGCCGCGTATTGATTCGGTGGCTAGGCTGTGTTGCTAAGGATGTACCTAGAATATACTGGTTTGCCTTTCAGTATAACAACCACAGTGGAAAACAATTTCACCCATGAATCATCGCGCTTGCCATAACAATTGTCGTAATAACATAGGCCATATTCTTCAGATTGTCGTTGGATATTTTCAACAAGAACGAAATACTAGGGTAAATAAGGTACTGTTAGTGTAGGGAAATCAAGGCCACAGGCGTTTTATGTTCTAAAAGGAGTGATTCTAAATAACATATTTGCTGAAATGAAAATAAATGAAAGTTGGAGGATATTTGTTTTTATCGCAATGATTTTCACTACTAAGAATGTTTAATTATTTACGTGATACATTGAGGCCCCTGAAACGACCGTGAACTAGACCGAACGAATAACATCGTATTATTAGATCTACGTTTATAGATGTTGTTCTCTGAATTCCCGTAAGTAAGCTCGTAGGTATGAGTTTACGATGAGACATATACGAGTATATGCGAGCTGTCAATACGACACAACTGTCATGTTAGTGTTGGGCAATCAAGGCCGTAGGCGTTTTATGCGGATTGCGTTGTTTCGTGTGTAATGCGACGTCTGTAGAAAAATAGAGGCATGTGTTGTGCGTGTCATTGTCAATATGTCCCCGCACCGTGTACGTTAATATTAGTGCGCACAAAAAAAAATCACTGCAATAGCGCGGCGCTCGCGTCATTCTTGCCGTTCCACCTCTATCTGCGTTCCAGTTCTGAATACCAGTACTGCAGCAGGTAGAGGTGGACAAGTCGCGGCGTCTGTCGGTACTTACCGATTCCATGCCGTCCACGGAGTTATTCTCCTCGCCGGAGCCGGAGCCGGGGTCTTCGATCTTGGGCCGCTTTATCTGTGAATACAGGTACGACGGACGTTAGCGACAGATCCGAACACTCAATGAGCGACAGTGTTAGATTCAAGGGCTAAGTACGAGTATGCGCGTTAGCGTTAGACTTGGGGCACAGCGGGCGTCAGCCTTAGATTTTCGCGTTACGAGGGTTGGGGGTCCGCGTTAGGTTAACGCGTATGTGATGGAGTCACGTTTTGGCTCGGCGGGTACGTGCGCCATTACTATGGTGGCGCATGTGACACGTTGCGTCAGATTTGGGCGTACTCAGGGCCCTGGCATGGAATTTGAGCGCACAGTCGGACGCTGTTTCGACCTTTCTGTGCGAGCTGGCGTTAAATTCGGACGTTCTATGAACCCTTGCGTTGTGAGAGCGTAGGCGTTAGATTCGGATATACACTATATGCGCGTCGGCGTCAAGCTCGGGCACTCTATGTGTGTTGACGTTAGATTCGGACACTGTATGGAGTATGGACGCTGGCGGTAGATTCGAATATTCCGTGTGCATTAGCGTTAGATTCGTCATTCGAACGTTTTGTGTGCGTTGGCGCTAGATTTCACCTTTCTATGCACGCTGGCACTGAAATCGGACGCTCTATGCGCTCTGGCACTGAATTCCGACGTTCTATGCGCGCTGGCGTCAGGCTCTGGCGTTCTATGCGCGCTGGCGTCAGGCTCGGGCGTTCTATGCGCGCTGGCGTCTGGCTCTGGCGTTCTATGCGCGCTGGCGTCAGGCTCGGGCGTTCTATGCGCGCTGGCGTCTGGCTCGGTCGTTCTATGCGCGCTGGCGTCAGGCTCGGGCGTTCTATGCGCGCTGGCGTCTGGCTCGGTCGTTCTATGCGCGCCGGCCCCGGATTCGGACGCTCTGCGGCCGCCGAGTTTCAGATTGGAGCGCACCAAACCGGTCCGGGTCGGCCGGCGGCTGGCAAAAATCGCCGCTGGAATGATGGAGTGGGTTCGCCCACATGGGAGGAGGCCGGCGTAAAAAACGGCCCCGAAGATGGCGGCCGGCCGCGCAGGGCGCCGCAGCTGCGCCCCATTAATTTTTGTGGGACGCTCGCCGGTCATGGTGCTAACGCTAAACTCGACCAGCCCGGGATGAGACTGGTGTTTGAGAGCACTATTTAGAATCAGGGTGGTGTTTGGGACCAGGGTGAGGTTTCACACGTCCTCGCCACGTTTCAAAATCACGGTTGGCTTCATAATCAAACTAATTAAAATTTAAAACTGGTGCCTAATTTCAAGCCACATGGTGAACAACAGCTCACGCACAACGCAAATGCTAAATTATCAGACACCAATCGCATCAATTAGACTCGTTTTCCTCCTCAAACTGACATCGCGTTCCTGCATCTTAACCTGTGTTAATCCAATGATTTTAAAACCAGCGTGAGTTGGATTACTTGCAACAAAACGCTAAGTTTAGAAACCTCTGCAAGTTACACACCTTCGTACTTTGCACTCCGCAGTTTGCGAGTGCAGAAATCGATATGGGCCATCCGGCGAGGTGGATTTATAGCGCCGAAACACACACATACAGCCAGGCTCACACACCTAGAGGCAGGGAAGTACCGCGTCTGCCCTTCCGGGTACCAAAATAGGCCGTTTAAACAAGCAGTGCAGTGTGCTGGCAAACAGAGCTCGGCTTCTCAGAGCGCTTAATGTTGACGAAAGGAAAGGTGGAAAGCTGCAAGCGTGATAATAAGTTGTGGACAGAACATATTGGTGGCAGACGAATTAAAATGCTGATATTGAGCAAATCATTTGTGGCTAATGCCCAATGCTAAGCTGAATAATTTTAAGATTGCCCTGGCTGATAAAATGTTCATAAAATGGTGTCGATTTGCAAACGAGCCGCCAACAGACAATCTAATGTTTCACCATTTTGTTCTCGAATTGCATGAATCTTCATTACGTTTAGAGAATCTATGCATTTTTTACAAATTAGGCTAACCCCTCCACGCATTTAGCGAAAACAAAAAAAAAAAATATCAAGGGAGCCTTGCCTGAAATTGTGCCTCGGCGTGAAATTGTGAAATTGTACCCAGCCTACCCATTGCACTCATGCTGCTAGCAATTTAATCGTATTAACACCTGCTATTGCTGTCATATAATGTACAAGATTATCTCCCATTGAGGCTGAAAATTACAGGCCCGGTTCCGAAGCTGCCAGCAGGTTCGTTTCGTGCGAGCTTTATACACGCCCGTTGCCGCAGTGTCTGTTTTATAATACTGAGCCGAATATTGGGACATAGAGCTGCATCGTCAAGCACTTAGTATGCGACCCAGGCGTAAAGAGAAACCGTGCGCACCCAGCCGTTCAGCAGTCCATTCCTATTACTTTAATATAGGTACATTATATATAAACTTGAACCTTTGCCCTTCTCTTCCACGCCTATAGAAAAACACACACTCAACACAGACATCATGGTTGGCCTATTTCTAATGCTATGGAGGCTCCACTGACCACTACATTGAAAAACAGCAACAACAGCAACAACAACAAGAGATGAACGGACAACTAGGGCATCACCTGGATAATGCATGCCCACATTCCTCACAGCCTCCAACATTCTCCTCCACATACTCCATCTCCTCCCGTCGATACTTACCACAGAGCCGTCATCGCCGTTACTGGAGGTGGTGGTGGGCGGCCCGGAGGGCGGCAGCGAGGGCGCCGGCTCCCCGCCGCCGCCGCCCGAGTCGTGCTCGGAGCGCGGCCGTTTGCGTTCCTGGTCGGAGGAGGGCTCTGAGCGCGGTGTCAGGTCGTGACCGGTCGGTGGTCGCAGCTGCAGGCCACTCACTGTGGACCGGGAGCCGGCCAGACCTGTGGGAGAGCGCAGAGGGGTGGTAGAGGTCAAAGACAGGTCGGTGAAGCAGGTTTGACCGAGAGCCCAGACCTGCGGGGCGTCGCAGTATGGGCGTTAGAGGGGTGTGAAAGGGCAGAGATTGACTGCAGGGTGATAAGGGTCAACTGACAGCCGGCCAGAGCTGCGATGGTGGAATGCCAAAGAAGGGGTCTCGATGCGGGAACGCACAGAGGTGTTGGAAGGTCAAAGAAGTTATAGACAGAGGTAGGAGTCCGAACAGGCTCGACCGAGAGTAGCTTTGAGTAACGCACACTGCACAGTGGTGGCGCAAGAGGTCAAAGAAAAGAAGGAGTTGCAGGAAGGCGCAAGGGAAGCCCGACCGAGAGCCTAGACGCGCGGGACGTCGCAGTGGAGGTGGGAGGAGGGAGCTAAGTGACCAGGGGGACGAACCTGCTGACGGGATCAACCGAGAGCTGGGGAGAACTGCGGAAACATTCAGTGATGGCGTTAAGGATGAGGAACTGGAGCTGGTAAGCCACACAATGACGACTGAATGTCGTGGAGGAGCCCAGGGACATCTCTGTCATGTGACAGAAAAGCAAGAGACAGTTCGCATCAGGTGATGCCAGTCTTTAAGTGCGGGGTTGGCACTGACAGAAGGAAACGCAAAGACGCCTGCCTTCAGTACCTACATGGATCACCTTCGATAAAAGGCACCAATACAACCTTCAGCTTGCCCAAGTATTTGGACCAGTTCCCAGCGAACCAGGCGACGCAAAGACCTGGCGAGACCCGACACCAGCCCAGCCGGCGATGATCTGGTGCAGATACCGATTTGCAATGCATGCGGTCTGGACGGACGTCAATGCATCCCTGTTGTGTGACCGTGACCCTGGACTAACTCGTGACGGGCACCAAGAACGTGACGGATGTGACAGACGCGTCGGGTCTGCCGGACTTCATGGAACAGTGGTAACACGTCCAGGACTTGGGTGCTCGTGCCCATGAGCAAGGAGAGTACGCCACCCTCTCACAAGACTCGCAGATAGATAGTGATGGAAAAAGATGACAGTACGGATAATCAGGAGCGATTAAGTGTCTTATCTACGAATTCAGTGTTGGGCTTTGACTTAGGCTCAGCATGGCCGATGGTTTGGAAGTGTTCACAAACGATATCACCGAAGAGCATGAAAAGATAAGCAAAAGTGCTATGCGTAGGAGATAAGTTATGCCAACAGAAAGATCGCCAGTTGCGGTTATTTCTATTGGTAGCAGTCGCTCGCAAATTTGACAAATGAAGCGAAAAAAGAGTACCTGATGCGAGAATATCAGTGAGACTGGCTGTCGGCTAATATTTTCCCCATCAGTCGTCATTTTTTTAGGGGGGGGGGGCATGACTGAAGAACCTCGTCGGTGACTTGTGGCAAGAAATAACCACAGTCAACGATTTTTCTGTTGGTAAACAACCTGGCCTCTGATGCAGAAAATCATGACACTTTTTCTCTTTCACCAGCGCGTGGCTTCTTCATGCATTTTATTCAGCTGCTAAGCATACAGAGGAGCCAGCTCTTTATGCGGCCTTGGGATGCACACAAACATCCCGAGGGCTACCACAGGGCTCTCCACTTGGTCCCGTCTCAATGGCGCCCGGTAAAGTACCGCTGAATGCAGCACGACACTCGTGTGTTAAGCTGATCAGTTATCCTGAAGGACAACTAGGGCTGGATATTAGTATCAGAGGACACTGAACCGTCGGCGGAATAGAGCCAGACAGGAGAGTGGACGTGGTGTGGAGGAGGTGGATTTTTATGGATCTTGGGGTCTAAATTCTCAAGATTGGGAGAAGATACTTATGCCGGTTCATGAGATAAGAGGTAGCATCTGAAAATTGATAAATTTCCGAGGTGACGTAGGAAACCGTTGCTAAAAGAGAAGATTGAAAGCGAACTTGCGTGGAATGTTTCCGATATCACACATTGGTAAAAATGAACCGAGTCTTTATAATTTGTAAAAGCGCAAAGCAATGCATGTGTGCGAAAATTCAAAACATTTGGTCCGTGTCATTGCAAGGTATAAAAAGAAAAAGAAAACATTTAGAGTCGTGTGTCATTAGAAAAAATAGCTAACAAATATAAGAAGCTTTGTCAGTCTCAAATTGTTCCACGACGGGAAATTTGTCAAACCATGCAATCTTATGTAAGTTCAACTTCCGAAAAATGTCATTTTCGGTATGCCAACTTCCGACAAATGCATTAGTATACACCCGGCTTCCGTCGTTTGAACAAAAAGCACCTCGACTGCAAATCTGATCATCAACTGTTTCGCTCATACAAGTTTGGTCCAGCGCTGAGTTTTCCACCACTGGTGCAGCGTTTCTCTGTATCACCTAAGTCATACGCGTCTGCCATTTTTAATCAGATCTGCCGATTTTGGAGCGAGCCAGTCGGCGTTAGCCTCGTGACATCCGATGTTCGAGGAACCGCCGCGCAGAAAGGCGGTAAGCCCGACCAGGTGGTATGGCCAGGGCGTGAAGCGGTCCGATTTTTGACACGCGACCACACGTGGCGGCTAGAGGTGGCTGATACAGGGGAAGCGACGGAACTTTACGCCGATTCACTGGGCTACTTTGGCTACAAGTGGCGGCTGTCTTTAGGAAGAAGCTAATTCCTAATCCATTAGTTAGATTTTCCAAATATATTAACTGAATAGCAATGGTCAACATTCGCTTAGAGCATTAACAAAACAATGAGAAATGAATTCCAAAACCCAAATTACACAGGTACGCTAAATTCTACATTTCGCTCAGCCTGGTCTGGTCTACATAGTTTCTTCTGTGGTTTTCCAAAACTGCTCAGGACGCTGGACAGTGGTCAGCGATATACGTCTGCCAGCGTGAGTCCCCACGTGTGAAGCGAGCCAACACTGAATCACCATTCACTAATCAGGAGTCTATACATAGTGGCCGAGTGCGTCACTGATGTGCCAGGGGTGACACCCGCCCTTTGATGATGACACACCCTAGCGCGAGACCTGCGAGCAAGAGGCGCGCGTCTTTGGAATGAGCTGGGGTGGGGTGGGGTGCCAGGCTTGGACCACAAGTGGAAGATTTTGGGTGCGTTTGCTCTTGCGTACAACCGACCACGAAAACTGTGAGCAGATGGTTAAAATGTTATTTATAAATGACATTTTTTAAGCAATAAATTATTCCCCATCCCGTGAAAAAGAGGCGTTATCATCTGAATTGGGCGTATCAGCAGACAATTTTAATAGAAGTCAAAGAACCAGGGTTTCGGAGTCGTGGTAGTGCTCTTACGACTCCGACTCCGACTCCGACTCCTGGCTCCTGACCGACTCCGACCCCGACTCCGACTCCGACTCCGACTCCGACTCCGGGTCTGATACAAAGGGCAATAGTGGCTGCCAAAATTCCGCGTGATATGACGCGCCATGTTAGGTCTATAGGGTGACCGGAAAGTCCTGGCTTTTCAACATTTTTAAAATAAATGCCTCTGGTCCATAGATACTCAATATCAATAGAACAAAACAATGACCAGGAACACCAAGCCACATGCTTCTGCTAAGTGCCCATTCATTGTAACCACCGTCTGTGCCGACGACGGCCTCGACTCAAGGGCGGAAACGCCTGCGGGTTTTGACGATGCAGGACGATTTTCTTCGATTGCCGCTGAAATGCTGCTTCAGTGTCAGCAGCTTTGGCATACCGTGGTCGTAACTGAGAGAGAATATTTTCTATGAAAATTTCCGATCCGGAATGCACCTTTGCCTGCTCAACCGTTCGCCGAAACGCCGCATCGCGCTGCAACTCGCGCCTCGTTCAAGCCGCACCGGGCCCCCGCGCGCGGGCTCTCAGCGACAAGGCGCATCTTCGCCCGTATACCTAGCACTGAAAACGGTTTCAAGGTCATATTTACGCGACCCCTAGCTGAACGGTGAACGAGGGGTCATATCTGCGGTGATTGGTTGAAAGTCCAATAATCACAGCGCGCGTTAGACGACGTCCAAAAGAGGAGCAAGAACTTTCCGGACGACACCCTGTTCGCGCACCGGGAGATCGCTCCGGTTTCGTTCATGCGGTCACCATTTCTCCCACGTGGACGCAGCTGAATCTTTAGAGACCAGCGGCCGGCGGCCAGCTTGAAAACCCGCCGAGAAGCACGAGTGTGGCCGTATCATGACCACGGGCATCGCCATCATGTCGGTCTGTGTTTGTGTTAGGCACTTTTTGGAGCAATAAAAGAAGAAAGTAAATATACAGTTGTCATTAAGTCTTTGACACTGGATAGTAGAAGTTATAACGCGAATACATATTGCTTGCCTATTAGGTTATGACATGACTTGAAATTTGTAAGATGCAACTCTAGACCTTATTTGTCATCGCCGGAAGCGAATTTTGCCGTGGGGCCACTGGTTAAAAACAACTGAAAAGTGATAGCACGGATTTTAGACTTCAGTTAACTTTCCGGAGTCAGAGTCGAGGCTCCCGGACCGACTCCGACTCCGACTCCGACTCCTGGCTGCTTGCCACGACTCCGGGCGACTCCGACTCCGACTCCGACTCCGACTCCGAAACCCTGAAAGAAACTATAATATATTCGAGGAAATTTACTCTACGACACCTCTCGTGTGTGTTGTCTCGTATATCTGAAACCCTCCAACCGCGAAATTGTGATGGAGACATGAAACAGGCTCGCTCATGTTCATATTCGGTTATCTTCAGTCTGTAGATATACACACCAGAATAGCGAGGGAGAAACCCAGGCACAAAGTGCGATGTGGTATACTATAAACCGTTATGCCAGTTCCAGGACTTGGTGCAGCCAGCGCTCGTGCCGTATTTCTGTTGTGGCATGGTGTCAAAAGCGAGGCGTTTGAAGTGGATACGCCTATACAACATATAGAGATGAAATGTTATTCTGTGTTTTCCATTTCTTGCTAGTTCAAAAGCAGAACTTTGTTGCGTGGTTATTGGTCATTCGCTTTTCAGGACAACTTAACCTTGCTGTTCGCTGATCATGTCAACAAAAATTAATCAAACGAAAGCAGTTAAAATCATGGCGTTGTTCTGCTACTTTTTACGAACTGCCATATGATTGCTTCATCCAAGACAAAGAAATAATGCAGATATCAGCAACAAAAGCAGCAATGACGTATTCAGACATAATCCAATCCGCAGCAGTTCATCCCCCCTTTATCCGTTAAAATGTGGCCTTCAGATCCCTTGCCCTCCATAACATTCGTCCCCATAATTTCTATTTTTACGTCGGTCTGCGCAGAATGGGCTCGTCTGTTCTCCTTTTGCCAGGCTATCATTGCAAACTTCTTTCGATTTATCATAATAAATCTACATTGTGGCAGTTAGTTCGGCGAAAAGTTTGTGAAAAACGTATTATTTAAAATGTGAGTCCCGCAGTGTGTGACGCAACCAAAGACAAATCGCCCGTTGGGTCGCACTGCTTAACAAGAATGGACGCCGCCAATTGACAAACATAACCCGCGCCCCGTTGGGCTCTGCCGAGCAACGCGCCCGGTTGGGGGGGGGCCATTTTGGCCCCCCCCCTAAGATCTCGAGAACCACGCAACATAGCGACAAGCGGTAAACGGCGTTGGATAGCCCCAACGGGGAACTACCTTGTGACCCAATTTTATTGACCTAGGTCAAACCGATGACGTCACAGGTCAGGTCAAAGGTCCAATTTTCACCGTTTACAGGCACTTCAAGAAATGCGTTGTAAAATCGAGTAAAATGCATTTCATTGAAAACCATCGATGGGGAAATGTTCTTCAAACACATATTTTGCTATTTGAGGTCACTGATACCAGGTCAGGTCACAGAGGTCAGGTCACGGGGGGGTCACAATATGAAAGTGTCGTGTGATACATGTTTTATGGTCCATTTTACATGACAAATGCGATTATATGGGTCAGGCAGCCTTTGGGGCCAGCTAAGATCACGTTTTGGTCAAGGTCAGGTCAAGGTCAGGTCAAGGTCAGGTCAAATTAGGTCAAATTTCAAAATTAATATTTTTGCATAAAATGGGTATCGAATCGATGCAGCTCGTCACGGGGAGTTCAATGGTGGTCTTTGTTTTGCCGTACGAGGTCTAGAATTGCTAAAAATTGAGTTCAAAAATTTGACGTCATCATTTTTGAACAGTTTTTTCGCTATAACTTGGCCAAAAAACGAGATATCGATCTGAAATTTGGTATGTATATAGAAGAGCGCTGGGACTATCACATATATTCCGTTTTTTTCGAAATTCGGAAAATTTTTGGATTTTTTCAAAGTTTTTCTAAAAAATCAATTTTTTGATTTTTTTGGGTCAAAAACCAAAAATTTTGAAAATTCGAGATAGCAGTTTTGTAGCGCCGCCTTTTGTCTACTAGACCATATAAAGAACTTTGAAATTGCTTGATAACTGTAGATTTGGTGAGCGTTTCAAGATTGCTTGTTTTTTGCTCATTTTTGCTCGAACATGACCTCAGTTTGACCTCAATAACTCCTGACCTAAGGTGACCTAAGACTTGAAATTTGGTGTGAAGGTGTCAAATTGATGCCCGGGAAGGTACTGAAAATTTGGCGGCGCTGCGCGCCGCCGTTTTCTTGCTATTCAGGAAAAACCACAGGGGGGGGGGCCAAAATGGCCCCCCCCAACGGGGCGAGGGATAAATTTGCCAGTTGACTTATTTGAACAGGACACTACCACCGCTTCCATGGTGCATGACGCTAATTCTAAAGAAAAAAAAAACACGACACACAGCTCTCCTGCTCTACTTAAACACAAATTTCGACATTCAAACGGCACCATTTGACACTTATCCTCAAGATTTGAAAGCTCCGGTACTACTAACTAAACTGTAGTCCCCATAGGTACTCTAGCATGTTTCCCACTTCCCAAACATGGCTCCCGATGCACAATCTCGACTCCCGTCACTCAAATACAACTCTCGGCACTCGACTACGACTCCAAACACTGAAACCTGACTCCCGACACTCAAATACAACTCTCGGCACTCGACTACGACTCCAAACACTGAAATCTGACTCCCTACACTCAGGCTTGAATCCTGACAATCACACCCCACTTCCGACACTGGCACATGACTCTGACACTTGCACATGACTCCCGACTCTGAGTCCGACTCACCTCGGATCATGAGTCCCTCGGCGGTGCCGATGAGCGACTCGATCTCCGACTGGTCAACTTCCACTTCACCTTTGTACATAAATTGTATGATGCTCCTCAGTTCGGCAAACTTCACATCTGAAAATTAGCAACACGATGTTAGCAGACAGGAATGACAGTCGGTAGTGAGCGGTGACAGAGCGGAAAGAAATTTAAAATTAGACACCAGTTTGACAGAGTAAGTTATGCAATACAGGATGTATCCCAATTTCATGGGCTGGCCGCGCAATATAGGACGTAGAATGACCCAATTCGATGGGTTGACCTGTCAAGATTTTGTCAATTAACAGAGTAATTTGTCTTATTTGCATAGTATGATGCTAAGCGCAACGGCTCAAAGGCACAAAGATAGCCGTTCTGACACGAATAAGGCGTGCATAAAATGTTGAAAGGCGGCGGTGGCGGCGGGAGCGTACACAGACGGTACCTATCATCACGATCCAGCCACTGCACGCAAAGAGAAAGTTATCAAATAGAATACCAAAGTCAGGTGCACGATAAACATTTTTTATTTGTGTGCCTCTTCCTACACACGCAAAACAAACAGTTCCTGGTTGCGAACGCTGATTTGTATTCATAGTTCCTCATTCTTGAACAGCATTTTTTTTTAAATTGGGAACGTGCAGCTTTGTAAACCTGTCTTCCGAATTGGCTGGCATTTGTAGAATATATCACGGTTCAAATGTTGAGCTTTGATTTTGCAGTCCATTTCCTCGTTCCTCGTCCATTCACCAACCACCGCTTGCCGGTCCGTTTTAACAGTTTGAGTCCCACATGGTTGATCCACTCTTCAACACTCGCCAGCAATGACTGGTAATGCCGATTAGCACGAAGGTCTAGTTACATCTGTTCATTTTTTACGTTTTGATTGCCGCTGTACAGACTGAGTACATCGCACCTATTATTATTACGCTATTTAGTAGCATAATTCGGCAAGTAATGGCTGAAATGGCGGGTTGTCGAGCGGCGGCCACGGATCGCAGAGTAAAGCGACACCATCCATCATTTACTTCTCGCTGCGGACGACGGCCATAAATTACCCAAACTGGCTGACTGGCTTCGGGTGGACTGAGAAATTGGTCCGGCCGTCTCGGTTCCGTCCCCCGGAGGCTGGACTGCTCCAACATGGCGGCCGCATGGCGCCAGGACGGTCTGTGACACTGATATCACGCATGGTATGGTCATGCACCACTTCCGCCGCCACTGTTCTTTCTGACCAGTTGTACTAGCTTGGGGTACACATGGAATTCCACGATCATCTGACGCCAGTTCTCAAAAGACTTCAGGTTTGACGCCACTTTACGTCGCATCACCGTGCAATCGTGGAGTAAAATTTTTCCGCGCCGGCCTCTCACCCGTATTTGTTATCCCATTGTACTGATACGGTACCGTCTCATGAAATCGGACCATCCACTTCACACATGTCACAGTTTTTTTCCTTCGACTACGACACCCTCAAAGTCTCAATCATTCACCGTGGCTCTGCCATATCAGAGTCCCTCTTACCACGTGACACGCACAGTGACCACGTGACTCCGATCATGTCTTAGAAAAAGACCACCCACACTGACCACGTGACTCACAGTGTGGTGACACGTGACCGCGTCTGTCTGCGAGTATAAACACCGTATCCAATGACCCGGCGTGGCTAGACGGTCATATCAGAGCACGGCCTGCCTGATAGCGCGCGCTCAATCAGTCTAGATGACTGGGACAGGGCGGTGTCGGGACTCACCGTGATTATTCACGGCAGTGTTCTTTATTCACGACGGGCGATCACTGAGAACGTGATCCGTGACCGTCCATTGTGGTGGTAGGGGGTTATTATCAGAGGTGGCTGATGATAGTGTCATAAGGATGAGACTGCGCTATGTTGAATATTACCGCGAGGCGAATTGACTCGAATGGGTTGTTGCTAAGGGTCGGTGGGGCAGATATAGCTTTGATGAGGATGATGAATTAGTGGTGATGTGATGGGTGAACAGAATCCCCGATATTTGTATACAATTGTGCTATTAATTTGTGTTCGATACAGACAGCCAAATGCATAAAATCAATGCCATATAAGGACAGTCAAGACAGGGTAATGCATAATGCAAGCAACAGCTGCACTCACGGCTGCATTATAAAATATTTATCGGGTTTAAGGCGAACACTTTTACAACCCTCTTTTGTTGCAACATGCTAAAAAGGCCACTCGGCTGTCTGAAAACATTCGTTCTACCTATCCAGGAAGCCGCATTAATTGCTAAACCAACCACAGCCTAATGCCCTTCAATCTTTTTTTCTAAAGTCCCCACACCACAGCGCATGTTCGCAATCCAATCAGCCAATTATTTTCCGTTTCGGCCAATTGGTGAATTTCTCCACCGGTGCCGTGTGGTGGCAGCTGTCACCGCCGGCGCCAGCTGACAGTGGCCCGGTGAACAGGCCACGTGCCGGGGTAAAACTCGCTGACGACTGCCAACATGCTGCCAACTGACCGAGTTCCGTGCACCGCTTACCGGCGGCGGCGGCGGCGGCGGCGGCGGCAGCGGCCGCTAAAGCCCTCCAAGGCTGAGTAACCTTGATTCGCGGACGCGCAGCGAAATGCACCAGCAAAGCTTACAATAAGACACAATTTGTGGCATGCGGGCATGCCGGCTGCGGATTATCGGTGGATTGGGGAAGCAGCACCATTGATGCCTGCCTGGCATTAAAATGCTACCGACTGTTATAAAACTTGTCCCAAATGTTTTGCATTGCATTGAATACACGTGATCAGTGCATAATCTACCAAGTAACAGGAATTATTAATTATACTTAACGAACAGTCAGGTGCTTAAAACGCAAAGTGTTCTACCAGTTAGGCTAATTTTGGACGACTCGTAATGCTCTAGAAGGCGCAGCTGGCCGAGCCTTACCGTCTATTAATTAATTCATATGTACTTTTGAGCTCTGCTTCCTTTTTATGTGCTCTGAATATTGTATTTAGGAGATAAAAGCGGTGTGGTTGTCAATTTCCTTTTAAACTCAGTCTCTTGCTAAAAACCAATTTGGGACAACACAAGACAAACTAATTAATGATGACAATTTAGCGCGCAGAACTTACCAAAACTGCATTGCATTGCTGTTCAAGTGGATCAATTTTAGCTGTCAGACTTCTAACGTCCAGCCTGGCTTTTCTTGGCACACCACGGCCCACCCAGCCGCCAATACTTCCCATTGGTCACTTACCCTTCAATATCACAATAGGATGTGCCTCTGAGTGGTCTTGAAAGAGTGTTTTGAAGTAGGGCGAGCAGGCCGAGAGGACCAGTTTGTGTGCCTTGAGGCTCTGACCCTCGCACGACAGCGTGACGTCTACCAGAGATTCTGAAACAGAAAAACAACGGGGACAGAGGTTAGAACAGGGGGAAGAGCAGCGGTTAGAGTAGGGTCAGAACAGCCCTCCACTATATTCTGTAAAAAAGGAGTCAGTTGTCAGAACAGTGGTTAGAACAGGGGTAAAACAGCGGTCAAGGCGGTGATCAGAGCAGCTGATCACTCAAAATGCTGAATTCTGAATTAAGAGATTCTGAAAGACTAAGAGGGTGACGGTGGTCAGAACAGTGATTAGAACAGTGCATTGATTAGAGCGAAGGTCCACCAAAGATTCTGGAAATAAAGAGCGGGACAGTGGTGAGACAGTGGCTTACAGTCAGAACAGCGGGGAGAACAAAGTTCTATTAGATATCTGAAAACGGAGGTCGGGACATCGCGGTCAGAGCAATGGTAGAAATTAGGACGAGGATTTTGGGCTTGACACGAAGTGACGCATGGACGAATCTCTAAATTTGAAAGAAACCTGTAAATGGTGGCACAGAATTGTGTTTGTCTTCTGACGTAGACCGGACTGCCGGAATCAAATCGTTGAATGATAGCGGGGCTGTGGTTATGCATTATGCAGTCAATGGTTCTCGTTGAGCACGTTTTCAATTTACTTTTTCAACTGAAGGTATTTCGGAAAATCCCATGCAGCGTTCGTTCTACGGCGCAGCTCACTTAACCGCAAAACAATCGATTTGGAAAAAGGACGAATCACTCGCACCTGAACGGAACAACTGACAAGCCTGAAAGAAACCTAGAGCAACAATCTCACACCAACAAACGTGGTTCTCTTTCGCCCTCCCTTTCCACAACACATTCATGTGCTGAGCCGGGGTCACATCAACGCCTCACACACACCCTCATCGTTCCTCAAGCCACCACACCATTGGTGGATCCCTCCGCCTCCCTCCTCCCTGACTGGCTACCCGCAGCGGCGAGCCCAACCCGCACGCATCTGATTTGTGCGTCTGTGCGCGTCAGGGTTCCCGGATGAGCGTGCCACGCAGCCCGCTCCGCCAATCATATGCGCGTTGGGTGAGAGACCCTCTGCGTAGCGGCAGCGGGCGACCAATCATAACCCCGACTGCAATACGCCGAAACGACAACAGCCGTCGGCCAATCAGAACGCCAGTTGAGTCGAGTTTAACGCAACATCCGGGAACGCGCGTGCTGAGCGGCGCACGCAGACTGGGGGAGAGGGGAGGAGGGGGCGGAGCGACGGCCCGCCGGGTGCGCTAATTGGTCGAGGGGTTCTGACGCCGCAGTGGAGCTCAGCAGGGGAGTGTGTGGTGTGTGAGGGGTGCATCCGCAGCGGTCAGGCGCTGAATCGATATAGGGTGGGCACTCATGGGGGAATTTTCACGCGGGACTGGACGCAAAACATATAACTCATGGAGGTAGGCTAGTGGCGTTGCTTCAACGTGCACTTTTATTTTCGGGTGTAGGACAGTCGGACGGTCTAAAACTCTAAGTCTAGACTGACAAGAGATGTGACAGCGATGCCGAAAAAAAAAAACAGTTTGATGAAAGTAACAGAATCACTCGGCAAAGACAGAGGTCGACATTCCACCAGTCACATTTACCGATAAATGAGCATTCACCCTCTCTCTCTCTCTCTCTCTCTCTCTCTCTCTCTCTCTCTCTCTCTCTCTCTCTCTCTCTCTCTCTCCTCTCTCTCTCTCTCTCTCTCTCTCTCTCTCTCTCTCTCTCTCCTCTCTCTCTCTCTCTCTCTCTCTCTCTCTCTCTCTCTCTCTCTCTCTCCCCCTCTCCCTATCCCTCCCTCTCCCTCTCCGTAGTGAACTAACGCCCGGCGTGATATCGACCCACGCCTCGGCGCGGGTGTGCCCCGGCTGCGGCCGTTCCCCGGGTTTGAAGCCGACATCAGCCCGCAGCTTACAGATGATGCGGGCTGATTGGTGAGACCTCTGTCTCCGACTCTTCCGACTGATGGTTTTTGTGCGGGCCAACCCTAAAAAGGGTCTGTCTGTCTGCGTGACCCGGCATGGCACGCGATCCGCTGTTAGCTGACGAGTTTTTTTGTGAGTGAGATCGATAAAAAATATGGTTTCTCGCTAAAAAAAACTGGGAGATCATTATATCTTGAGTTTATATCAAAAAGTGCGGAAGTAAAAAGTGTTTGATAGATATCGAGTGAAGATATTGTTCATTGTTCAGTTTTGGGGAACTCTCTCTTCACTCATGCTAACAAAGGCTGTGCTGAACTAAACAACAAAGTTTATTCATCAATTTTGTATGCACGATGCAAAATACAGTCTGCATTAACCCAGCTAATTTCAGGTAGGATAAATCTCCA